>NW_027493914.1:0-236057 GCF_021521415.1 Bidens hawaiensis
AACCTATCAAATGCTAATCAATTCCAGTAATATTTGTTGTTTTAGGTTCGTTTATAACAAACTAAAACAGATCTATGATTTCCCAAATCAAACCGAACCTATACGAACGATTTCTAACTATAAACGTACCTTGAACGAGTCGAACTACGAACCCGGTTAAGCCTTGATGTTGTTTTGGTCCGTCACGACGTTCCAGCACCAACAAGCTCGGGTTTTCGCCTTCGGATCTTGGTTCGGGTTATAAGATGGTGTTGTGTGTGTTTTGGTGGTGTATGGAATATGTGAGAATGAGGATTAAATGGTGATTAATGGTATTTATATTTAGGGATCATGGGCTTAAGCCCATGGACTCTCCTTCCTTCTTTCATAACCCAAGTCCATACCCATATCCATTACCCAACACTAGCCCGACCCATACCAACTCCTACTCTATTTATTTATTTCCCGATAACCCGAGTAAACTTTCCCTCTATTAATAAGTAATACAATTAATATTATTTTGGAAATTTCGGGATGTTACAAGTCTTCCGTCCTTAAAGAGGTTTTCGTCCCCGAAACCTAACTTATTCTCTATAAAAGGAAAACTTCTTATATTTACACACTTTATTGAATCGCCTTTGCTTTCTGTGTTATCCTTCTTACTCCCGACTTTGCAGCCAACGAATGGTGGTCATGTGTTTTAGCTATTTAAGGTAGCTTGTCCATGAGGCTCTGATGTCTCAAGTCTCGTCTCGTCTTTCCAAGGGCTTCTTTTGATGCTTTTGTGACAATTTGGCAACTCTTTTAGCATATCTGACTACAAGCTCCAAGCGTGACCTTCTTCATTACTTTTTGCAGTTGGAGTCATGTTGTTTTCGTATATCGCTCTGCCTCAGATTCTTCTCGTGTCCGCCTCTTTTGTAACAGTCATCTATCTTATCTCTAAGGAAACACAAATGTTATCACTCTAGGAATTATTTAGCACGTGATTCGTAAGGTAAGTAGTTAATGACGTTGATCAAGGGTAATTAACTATTTGCGTTACTCCTCAGGTTCTACATACTTCCCTTCATGATTTCACTTGTGCTAGTTTATACTCTTAAACAGTTAATCAGTTAAGATCAATTAATCCTATCCCTAACCTGCACTCATTCTTCATTTAGCAAATAAGCCAACATTAACATACACCATTTACCATACACTTTACCTTTACTGAGCTTGCTTGAGTGACACATGACTATCTTGAACTGGCATCTTCTTTCTTTCTCATTTTAAATCCCATTCTCTGTTCGAGTCTAAGCATGTAGGATGCTTAAATCTCTCGAACTTATGCTCTGATACCAACTTGTAAGGCCCCGAACCCGGTAGCCCTACTTTAGCGTCGGATTTACTCATAAACACAATTCTTACAAATCAGAGTTCATTAAAACTTTCGCGGAATATAAAAACTTTCATAAAACATTTCATAACAAAACACGTCTTGTCTTAAAACATCATTTTGTCTTTCAAAATAAACGAAACATTAAACTTAAACGTCTTGAGTCTTCCGATGCCAGCCTCTTATTCAGTGCCACGTGTCTCCTCAAGCGAGCTGCCTCATCCTACTCACCTGCGTGCATACTAAAAGTCAGCTACGCTGAGTGAGTTCTAGTTAATCAGACGCCATACAATACATATACATACATACATATCCGAAGATACATATCCATACTTAACTAGTTACCCTTCTGTTCTACATACATACTTACTACCATACATACATATCTACAATCACTAACCTCAGTCTACCGAGAGTACGTTCATAGTCCGCCGTCTATACCTGTACTCAAGGTCGTGAACACGTAAAAGGTCCGCAGTCCTTACCTATGTTCACCATTCATGGTACGTGCAAGGTCCGTAGTCCTTCCCTATACCATCCTATATCCACAACACGTACAAGGTCCACAGTCCTTCCCTATGTTGCAACCTAATTCATTGCACGTACGAGGTCCGCAGTCCTCCCCTATGCTACCACAATACAAATACATAGCACGTACGTCGCAGTCCTCCCCTATGCTACCACAATACAAATACAGCACGTATAAGGTCCACAGTCCTTTCCTATGCTGCAACCTAATTCATAGCACGTACGAGGTCCGCAGTCCTCCCCTATGCTACCACAATACAAATACAGCACGTATAAGGTCCACAGTCCTTTCCTATGCTGCAACCTAATTCATAGCACGTACGAGGTCCGCAGTCCTCCCTATGCTACCACAATACAAATACATAGCACGTACGAGGTCCGCAGTCCTCCCCTATGCTACCACAATACAAATACATAGCACGTACGAGGTCCGCAGTCCTCCCCTATGCTACCACAATACAAATACAGCACGTATAAGGTCCACAGTCCTTTCCTATGCTGCAACCTAATTCATAGCACGTACGAGGTCCGCAGTCCTCCCCTATGCTACCACAATACAAATACATAGCACGTACGAGGTCCGCAGTCCTCCCCTATGCTGATGCCTATCTATAATACGTATAAGGCCCGCACTCCTTAACTACGTTGGCGTCTATTATCTGTAACACGTATAAGGCCCACCGTCCCTATCTACGTTTACGTCTATCATCTACATTACGTATAAGGCCCGCAGTCCTTAACTACGCCATCAACAGCCGAGTCTATGTCCGACAGAAGCTAGAGGGATTTGCCATCCTAACTTACTATGTCGAACGTAGAACTCACATACCATTCGTGTACCTGTATACACATACTTCACATATACAATAATTACATTATAGCATAAGAACACTCTAGGCGTTCTTTACATCATTCATTTAACAACCATACCTCTTGTCGATACGTGCGATATCCGAAGATCGTTCACGCCCCGACAAGTATTCATTTGTAATGTTCATACATCTTCGATATATAATATTCGTACCTTTATTTTTGACCTGACAGTACGCGCAATATTCGAAGATCGTTCGCGTACCGACAAGCAATCATTCATATCCATCACATATATCACATATGGCATACACTTATCACTTAGGATAAATGTAATAACAACACATCGAGTATGCACACAGCCCCGAAAACATAACAAGGAATGGGGCTAGAAACTCACCTGAACTCTGCTTCTTCCTCCGATAGTTGTAAATCCCTTCTTTAACTGAGCTCGGCTGACTGTATAAGTTACACGTATCAATACTAGCCTGATCTAATCTGGCGGCCTAGTATTAGATTACTTTTACTTAACGTTTATAATTTATTTTCTAATCGAACTCGACTTTAGGCGAAGTTAAACCTTAGGCGAACTTAGCTTTAGGCGAAGTTAAACCTTAGGCGAACTTAGCTTTAGGCGAAGTTAACCTTTAGGCGAACTTAGCTTTAGGCGAAGTTAACCCTTAGGCGAACTTAGCTTTTAGGCGAAGTTGTCATCAGGTGAACTTAGCTTTTAGGCGAAGTTGTCATCAGGCGAACTTAGCTTGCAGGCGAAGTTCATCAGGCGAACTTAGCTTGCAGGCGAAGTTGTCGGCTGCAGCTACTGTTCGTCCTTAATCATCTTCGTTTCTTAACCAAATAACTCGATTTAGGTATCCACGTAATCGTCTGACCAGCGCCTACAAACCCCAACCATCAAATCGGCCTAACATCGATGTTTAAGGGGTGCGATTTAGGCATATAGGTTACGGGTTCTTTTAGGTTAACAATTAACCTATCAAATGCTAATCAATTCCAGTAATATTTGTTGTTTTAGGTTCGTTTATAACAAACTAACACAGATCTATGATTTCCCAAATCAAACAGAACCTATACGAACGATTTCTAACTATAAATGTACCTTGAACGAGTCGAACTACGAACCCGGTTAAGCCTTGATGTTGTTTTGGTCCGTCACGACGTTCCAGCACCAACAAGCTCGGGTTTTCGCCTTCGGATCTTGGTTCGGGTTATAAGATGGTGTTGTGTGTGTTTTGGTGGTGTATGGAATATGTGAGAATGAGGATTAAATGGTGATTAATGGTATTTATATTTAGGGATCATGGGCTTAAGCCCATGGACTCTCCTTCCTTCTTTCATAACCCAAGTCCATAACCCATATCCATTACCCAACACTAGCCCGACCAATACCAACTCCTACTCTATTTATTTATTTCCCGATAACCCGAGTAAACTTTCCCTCTATTAATAAGTAATACAATTAATATTATTTTGGAAATTTCGGGATGTTACACTTTGCTTATCAAATAATCACTCAAACGATTGTACCACATCCTTCCAGATTGTTTCAGTCCATACAAGGATCTTTGTAATTTGATGGAATACATTTCCTTAGGCTTTGAGCTTATTGCATCGGGGAGTTTAAATCCTTCGGGAATTTTCATATAGATGTCACTATCTAGTGATCCATACAAGTAAGCTGTGACAACATCCATAAGGCGCATCTCTAAATTTTTAGAGACTGCTAAGCTGATTAAATATCTAAACGTAATAGCATCCATGACAGGAGAATACGTTTCTTCATAGTCAATTCCTGGCCTCTGAGAAAAACCTTGAGCTACAAGTCTTGCTTTATATCTTGTAACTTCATTTTTCTCATTTCGTTTTCTCACAAAAACCCATTTATATCCTACAGGTTTCATTGACTTTGGTGTAATGACAATAGGTCCAAAAACCTTTCGATTGTTTAGTGAGTTTAATTCAGCTTGCATAGCATCTTTCCATTTGTTCCAATCTTGTCGATTTTTACAATCATCTACAGATTTTGGTTCAGGGTCATCATTTTCTTCCATGATATCGCTTGCCACAGAATAAGAAAATATATCATCAATATTTTTCATTTCATCTCGATCCCACATTATATGTGATTTACCATAGTTTATTGACAATTCTTTATTGGAATCATTTATTTCTTCCTGAGGAAATGTTATATCATTTATTCTTTCCTGAGGGAAGGTTTTGTCAATCATTCCTTCCTTAGGGTCAGTGTCCTTCTCAGAACCCTTTCTTTTTCGAGGATTTTTATCCTTTGAACCGATTGGCCTTCCACGTTTTAAACGTTTTTGAGATTCATGAGGTGCATTATTATGGTTTTGCTTGCTTGGAATCTCAACTCGTGCTGGAGCATTAGCAGCTGGTATATGAGATTTAGTGACCCTGTTTATATCAGTAAATGCATCAGGTAACTGATTTGCAATTTCTTGTAGATGCATTATTTTTTTGAACCTCTGTCTCACTTTGTTTTGATCTTGGGTCTAGGTGTAACAATGATGGCACACACCATGATATATCTCTTTCTTGCTTTTTCATTTCTCCCCCTAATGTCGGGAACATTGTCTCGTTAAAATGACAATCAGCAAAACGTGCTGTAAATACATCACCTGTTAAAGGTTCAGGTATCTTATGATGGAAGATGTTTCATATCCAACATATATTCCCAACCTTCTTTGGGGACCCATTTTTGTGCGTTGTGGTGGTGCAATAGGAACATACACAGCACAACCAAAAATTCTAAGATGAGAGATATTTGGCTCATTTCCAGAAACAAGTTGTGTGGGAGAGTATTTATGATTTGCACTTGGTCTCACGCGGATTAATGATCCAGCATGCATAATTGCATGACCCCAAATAGAAACAGGGAGTTTTGTCCTCATTATTAATGGTCTAGCTATTAACTGTAGGCGTTTGATCAACGACTCGGCTAAGCCATTTTGTGTGTGTACATGAGCAACAGGGTGTTCTACAACAATCCCCACAGACATGCAATAATCATCAAAAGCATGTGATGTAAATTCTCCCGCATTATCAAGTCTTACTCTTTTAATGGTATAATCCGGAAAATGTGCACGTAATTTGATAATTTGAGCAAGAAATTTTGCAAAAACAACATTACGAGTCGATAATAAAGAGATAT
This sequence comes from Bidens hawaiensis, assembly GCF_021521415.1. Taxonomy (NCBI): domain Eukaryota; kingdom Viridiplantae; phylum Streptophyta; class Magnoliopsida; order Asterales; family Asteraceae; genus Bidens; species Bidens hawaiensis. Next base: position 5,886 of record NW_027493914.1, read on the forward strand.
TAGACCATCTGCTGGATGCGTCTATTAAGACCATGAAGTATCTAAATGGTCCACATGGTGGATGAATTGGTCCACATATGTCACCACATATGTCATCTGTCATGCCATAAGTTTATGATACCAGAATCGCAACAATTTTCTTTGACTGCCATATGTGCTTGAGGCATATTTATATATGTATAATGCAAACCAGAATGGAGCATTGACAATTTTTCCAATATTTGATCTTTGCTTATGATATGCAAATATTTTTCATTACTAACAGTCCTTGACTGAGTATCATATCCATTATGATATATGTTTCTGAAACTCAACAAATTTCTTGTTGATTTTGGGGAAAATAAAGCATTTTCTATTTTGAGCTTTGTACCATTTGGTAATGCTAAATTAGCTTTTCCCACTCCTTCTATCAAGTTTGTAGGACCTGATATTGTATTGATGATCCCTTTTGTTGGTTTCAGTTTATAAAAATATTTTTTAGATCTAAGTATAGTATGCGTGGCTCCACTATCCGCTATACATATATCTTCTTCATTTGTTTGATCTTGTGCTCCGGTGATTTTCATTTTAAATCTTGAAAAATATTAAGAAAAAAAATAAGTGTATAACGAAGACATATGATATTTTAATAAGAACTTTATTTAATTGAAACACAAGTAGTACATGAAAGAGGAACTACATAATTAAAGATAATGAGAACACACTTAATAACTGCATCTAATTATAGTGGTCAAGCAACTTTGTTTCAAAGTTCTACCCCAAAGTCTTCAACGCTCAGCTCAGCATTGATATTATTAAAGTTATCAACATGGTTCACTTCTTTCTCTTTTCCTTTTAGAGAGGCTTGGTACAGTTCACACAGATGTGGAGCTGTGCGACAAGCCTTTGCCCAGTGGTTTGTACTTCCACATCTAAAACATGAAGTGCCATTGTTTTCGGACCTACCAGCTTCATTCCATTTATTTTGGTGGTTGGAATTGGTATTGTGTGGGACATGATAATTATTGGCTCTCTGGTTACGACCACGACCACGGCCACGACCACGACCGTAAGAGTTATTGTTCCATTTGAATGGATGCTTACGATCATTAAAATGCTTTTTGTCAAAATGACCACTTCCACGTCCACGACTTTGTTCCCATTTATGATCAGAATTTTTATGAGAACTTTTGTGAGCAACATATGCTTCTGGTATTGCTAATGAACCCGTGGGACGAGATTGATGATTTTTCATCAATAATTCATTATTTTTCTCTGCTACAAGGAGTAATGCATTTAGATCAGAGTATCTCTTAAAATTCTGCAAACGATAATGTGTTTGCAAGTTTATATTTGATGCATGAAACGTGGAGAAAGTTTTCTCTAACTTTTCTTCCTCTGTTACGGGATACCCACAAAATTCTAGCTTTGAACAAATTCGGTATAAAGCAGAGGTGTAATCATTTACCATCTTAAAATCTTGGAACCTAAGACTGTTCCATTCATCTCTAGAAGTAGGAAGTAAAACTTCCTTTAGATGACCGAATCTGCTTTTCAAATCTTCCCATATCATATATGGGTTATCATAATTAAAATACTCATGCTGTAGTAATTCATCAATATGTTTATGGATGAAAACATCAGCTCTTGCTTTATCCTGGTCAGAGCAATCATTGTATTCTTGGATTGCGTCTAACACATCCATAGATTTTAAATGTCTTTTGACATTTGCTGTCCAAGACATATAATTTTCTCCAGAAATGTTGAGTGCAGGGAATTCGAGTTTTGCTATATTTGACATTTTGTTGCTAAACATAATAGAGCAAATAATAAGATAAATATTAGAATCCATATATATCAATCAACAATGAGATACAATACATTGGTAGAGCTATAAACATATAAAAGAAAAAGAAAATGCCGAAATCTTCAGATGGGAGATTAAAAATTAGAATGAGAAGTAGTATAAGCATTATAGTGACCAACATCAAAACCGGGTGAATCATTTTGAGAATTTTCTCTTGGATAAATTTAATAAGAAGAATGTTTGTTGTAAATGAAATGGGGTTATTGATTGGTTATTTATAATGAAAATTTATAACCCTTTTATAACGGTTATATTACCGTTTATAACGGTAACATTACCGTTTGTGTGTGTGTGTATATATAATATATAATATTAATTATTTTAAAGTAAGATAATAAATAAGATATTAAATACAGTTTATTTTATAAAATATATGTAATTAGTATGCACAATAATAAGAATAGAATTGTTAGTGTAAATAAATCTAACTTCTAAATGAGATATTAGTGTACATATATAAATAAAAGTTAGAATAGTTATCAAATTTTAGTAACAATGTTTATACACATTATTGCTATTACTCAGTATATTAGTTAGTATATGTATATGCATAGATATATATCTAATGTACATAATTAAATAATTGTTTATGATGCTTATGTAGATACCTTTGTGTCTATTACCTTTCTTGGTTAGGATATAAGCGGCTCGTGCTGATAACGTGTTATAATATCACCACAATTATAAGAATATTGAATATGATTATGAAAGGAAGATGATAATAGCAAATATGAGAATGTGTCTCGGATAATCTTTACCCTTACATTTACATGATATATATAATACAACCAACTATACTATTTAGAAGACAAGATTATATAATTGGTAGACAAAGTCATATAATTGGCCTTTGAAATTTGGTGTCATACAATATTATCGGCAAAGTTGTCGGTGGTGATTCATAACAGTTGCATATATATAAATGATAATGGTGATATATATGGATGAGGAACATGATATGTGAAGGGTCCCAAGGTATCTTGCAAGTTGAAGGAGGTCCCAAACTCATCAACTTTTTGAGATTGTTTCAATCTTTTATCAAGATCTTATCACCTTTTTGTCATTTCAAAATTTTCTTTGTTTGTTTGGTGTTTGTGTGTGTTTCTTTTCTTTTCAAAATGAATATTTTATGAATTTTATTGGGTTTAAGGTAGACTGGGCCCCTTCTCACACAAATAAAATAGTAGACAAAAGATAAGTTTGGATAAAAGGTTTAGAAATAAGAGACTAGGTCTAAGACTATGAATGTTAGAGGTTAAAACAAAAATGGCAATTATAATAATATAACTAATGTGGGGATATAAAACTGCGTAGTCGGGCTTTGTGGGTGGAACGTCTGAGAACAACCCCCCCTCCCCCAGGGTGGTGGTTTGGCTAGCATTTTGGTTATGAACTTTGTGTACACGCAATGAGATGTTTTAAGAGAGACAGATGGTGGGGTTGGGAAGAAGAGGGGGGGGGGGGGGATAAATAATGATTGTAGGAGAGTTGTGGGTACTTTACCATTACACTTGTTTTTTTGCAAAATTTTAAAATGCATATTGGGTGCCACATATAGTAAAACGCCTGATGGTGTAGAATTTTAACTACGCATGGTCTAACATACATGTTTTTAGATGGGGTGAACAGTAGGAACAAATATTATATGATTTAATGGTTATTTTTTTCAAAATGTAGATGCAAAGCATATTTGATTTCTTTAAGCTTGTCACGGAGTTACCTCCCAGACTTCATATGGTGCCCTAAGACCAGCCAGTCGGTCCGCTCATTATCAGGGTCTGTAGGTTTAGTTCTGACTTGGACTCATCAGGCGAGCGGCAACAGCTCGCAACCAGCGATACGTTCGTCGTGCAAGCACGACTAGACATGTACGCCTTCTTTCCCGTTGAGGCCGTGCCCGATGAAGTCCGGGACGAGCCAACAAACCCATGCGTTTCAACACAATTCAACCATCTCGATCTTCAAATATTTGGTCCGTGACATAAAGTTAAGAAACAAGTAACTAAGCAATTAGTATTCATATAATACTTTGTAACTATATTTTATTTACTTACTAAAAAAATAAGCAATAGTTAATTAGGTTTTTTAAATTTACTTATTAAAAAATAGTTAAACTGTTCGGGTTCGGGTTGACCCGGTAACCCGTTTAACTACTAAAAAAACCTTGGTAATTATATTTTACGTTTTCATTCTTTCTTAACATACACTTGTAATTTTCAATTCATTCTAGATTTTTAATAATTTTAAAAAATAATAATAATAATAATATTACTCGTTTACTCTAACGACTCTTAGTCATATCAATTTTGTTTTCATTTTATTTGTTTGAAAATGGGTTAAACGAATCATATTCGGGTCGATCTGTATTAATGTGTGTGCAAGTTTGGGTTGAAGTTTTTGACACGAATAATAATATGGGTCGGGTTCAGGTTGCACATTTCACTATGTCAACCAGCTAACTCGCAACATGTTAACCTGCCAACCCGACATGATTGACAACTCTAATTTTCAGTAGATGGTGATGGTTATTTCTAATTATGCATGAAATATAGCAATTATCATTTTCTTGTGTATTTTGTCCAACTAAATCAGCATATTGTTGCAAACAAATTAGTCAAAATTTTCGGCACACCGCAAGCACTAAAAATGATTGCGACATGCTTTATCGACGGTTAACAGTAGCCGACCAGGAAAAGTAAAATCTGAAAGTAAATAGTAAGTGGGCCCGTAAAAATGTTTGGAAGATGGGCCAGGACCTTTCACTTTATTGTACAAATCAATGATGTTATTCTCAATGGGCCCAAGTCCGACTACTAGCAATCACATATAGTTGAGGATTTGAGGTGCACAGATCGGGTTTTTCTAATACCCAATTCTGGATATGGAACCTGGTTATGTCGTTAGGATGTGAGTGGGTATTGGAAAATCGGGTATTAGCAATACCCTGCTCAGGTTCAAGTCCGGGTATTGTCTCTAAAACTCATACCATATGCGTCGGGTTCGGATCGGGTATAGAACCGGGTATTTGAATACTCTATTTTTAGATATTGAAAGAAAATCTATTTTTGGGTTTTAATTTGAATATTGTATTTCCGGGTATTGAAAAAAAAACATATTTTTGGGTATAAATCGAGTATCGGAAAAACCCGATTTTAGATACAAACCGGGTACGAGTTTTTGTACTGAAATGCATACCGTATCCTACAGGTAGGTTCGGGTATTAAAAATTTACATATATAAGATGCAGGTATTGTTTAAAGCTAGAAATTAGTTCAATTGATACCTCAAATATGCCTACGAAAGACTGAATTTTCCGGTTGTTCTTCGCACAGACGGATTGAGTCAGAGCAAAAAGGGGAATGGGGAGTAGATGTTTTGAGAGCGCGTAATTTGGAGGGAACGTGGTTATAGAATGGGATTGACATCCCGATTTTCTTGTTCAGCAGTTGCATAAGTTTAAGGTAATATAGATAAGCTTATTTTATTCAAAATTTTGTTTAATTACTTTATGGATATAATGCACCATCGATTACACTTAAAATTATTTGAAAACTGTTATTATTAATTATTATTATTATTTTTATTATATGAGGAGTCCAACTCTCAAAAATTAATTACTACATATATCCTTTTTTACAACTTGTTTACCTGCTTAAATCTAGCATATAGGAGTAATAACTTATAATAAGTAGGGATGGAAATGAAACCCGAATCTGATGGGAAACCTGAAACCCGATATAAATGGGATGGGTAATACCCGACCCATTAGAGTTTGGGACGGGTTTGAGATTAGTTTTGAAATTTTTCGCGGGTTTGGGATTTCAAATATACCCGATCCGATTACTCGATATCATAGACCCATGGATTACTCGATAACACCTCTCGTTCACTTATGTTGAGTCTTAAGAAATACGGTCACAAGCATGCATAATGGTATTATTAGACCGCATCGTATCTTAACAAGTTAGAAATATGGTCACAACCAAGCCTAAGCTTATATATAAAAGAGTTAGACCCTCTGTTTATATTAAGGATTTTAGAAAAGAAACTATTAGGGCTTAACTTAAACGAATTTTCCATCAAACGGTTCACGAATTGTTCGCTGAGCGTTCGGTTCGTCCACATCCCTATAAACAACATCTATAAAAATAATGTTTATTTACAACATAATATGATATATTGTAAAAAGTTTAAATTAACAAGAAATTATAAAATAATCTTATATGTTAAAATTAAATTGACACAATGTGAATAATTGCCCCTTTTATCAAAGAACCAAAGATCGATTTATAACATAAATTGACTACTTCTCATAGTCGTACGTGTTTTCTTGCGCTGTTAAAAAAATATGTTTTACCTTGCTAAAATAATTATTTAAATTCAAAAAAATGAGAGAATGAATATTAGATATGTTATACACATATCGATCCATAATAAGTTTCTTTTTTTAGATATGTATCCTTGATTCAATTTTTTTATGTTAATTCTTTATTTATAATTTAAAATTTATATAAGTTTTATAATAATTAGTAAACTGTAATATCTTATTATTTTATTAGTAATTACTGAATTAGGTTTTGTCAAAAAGATTAATTAGAAGAAGAAACACATTTTCAACAACACTAAATTGGTAAATACTTTATTTGGATAAAATCTCTCTCTCTCTCTCTCTCTCTCTCTCTCTCTCTATATATATATATATATATATATATATATATACTTCTAAATATTTTGAATATCGCCAATGAGCTTTAGCTCAACTAACATTGGAAGAGAAACAAAAATTTAGGTTTTTAATAATTTTATTATCATAACTAGTAATAAATCTAATGTGGTTTCTTGCAACAATTCTTAGGACTGAATTTAAGTCTTTGATATATTAACTCGAAATAGTAGAATATTTGTCGGTTATTGGAGACTATATATTAGTCTCTAGTTACATCATCAACAAAAATATTCAGAGACTAAAAATCAGTCTTGGAAAAGGTATATTACATTTGAGACTCACTATTAGTCTTTCAAAGAATGATCTTTAGTCTCTAATTCGGACATATGCGTCGGTTATTTGAGACTATATGTTAGTCCCCAATTACTTTATCAACAAATATTTTTAGAGACTAAAGATCAGTCCTAGAAAAGGTATATTACTTGCGTCAGTTGTCGGAGACTATATCTTAGTCCTTAATTACTTTATCAACAAATATATTTAAAGACTAAATATCAGTCCTAGAAAATGTATATTACATAATTTCTAAGACTAATTCTTAGCCCCTAACATTTTTTTCTAAGAATGTAGAATTTGCTCCAAACAAATAGAGACTAAGAATCAGTCTTTGATCATTCCATATACAAAATACGTTAATTACTGAATATCAATCCCTAATTCGACATTTTTTGGGAATATTAAAAACTGATTTTCAGTCTCTAATGCGTCGTCCCTTGTTAGAGACTGAAGATCATTTACCAAACTTTTGCACCATTTTTCGTTATCTATTTGGGACTAAATTTCAGTTTCCAATAAGTTACTCACAAAATCCTTATATTGTCTATACATAGTTGTGACTAAAATTCAGTCTCAAATAATATAAGTGACTGATTATCAGTTCCTAACATTAGTCACCAAAAAATCAGTCCCTAATATTATCGGTAACTGATAAATCAGTCCCCCAGTACTAGGCATTCGAGATTGATATATCAGTCTCTAAAAGTTTAGTTTCTAATGATGCCTTTTTTTGTAGTGAAACGAGGCTCAGATTTCTGGAACTTTCTCAAGCGTCAAGTTGATAAAGGCTTTCCAAATATGCCAACCGCTGAATCTTTCCTGAAGAAAGCCAAAGGAGTCTTGGATCCACGAATTGGGAAAACTATGGTAAATGTGATGTGGCCTCCTACAAAGAAATCAACTTATATTCCCGTACCAGGTGCCATTCCCGATGGTACATTGGATAACATGAGATTCTGGTTCTTTGATCATGTTACTGCCACAGCTGTTGTCAAACTACAAAAGGGAAAAGGTCAATACCGCTTTGTTGACCCTAAGGATCTGTTGAAATTTCATGAGAAGGATATCAAGATACTCAGCATGCATCAGATTGTTGCTGATGGTATTTTTGAAACAGCTGCCAAAGAATACACAAGAATGGTGGCATCTATCATCAATAACAAGTTTTGGGCTGGAGGACTGAAAGATGCGGATATTGACTACATGGAGGAAGCGTAAAACATAAAGCTACAAACCAAGGGGGAGATTGTTGGGCCTAGTTTTGTGGTTTGAGCTTGTTTGTACTTAGTTCTAGCCATTGGGCTTTGGGTTTTGGGTGCATGTGTAAACCGAGAACACTTATGTGTTCTCGGTGGGCTTTTTGGTGTTTGGGCCGGCTTAGTGCTTGCTTTGCCTATATATAGTCTAGATCATGTATAGGAAAAAGTTGTTGACTTCCAGTTTATGTTTGTTTGTATTGTAAGTGCTTAAGCACCCGACGTATTCAATAATATACGTGTGTTTTGAAGCAATTCCGTGTTATTTTACTTGTTACTATTTGAGTTCTTGAATCACCGAGTGTTGGTATTCCGCACCAATACTCGTTTGGTTGATATCATATTGTAGTGATCCAGATTCGGGACTTACACTTGCTATTATTCACCTTGAAGAAGCTGCTCTGTTATGGAATCAATCATTTGTTAGATCTAAAGGGGGAAACATTGACGGTATGCCCTGGTTTGAATATAAAGGGGCAATAGCTAACCGATTTGCAATCATAATGGGTCAAAATGCTATGAGTTCATTAGCCTCTATTACACAAACAGGAACTGTGCAAGAATTGTGTCAAGAATTTGATATAGCACTAACTCGGGTATCTCTTTGTGAAGAATATGCAATTAGCCTATTCTTGAAAGCCTTAAACCAGAAATTGGTAATCCCTTGAAATTACTTCGAATTTTTAGTTTACCTGAGGCATATATGTTGGCTAGACAACAAGAGGATAACCTCAAGCTTTTTACACCATATTCCTATTCAAAACCTACCTATAAACCTTATCGAACCATGATTCCACTTCTAAACCAGTTTACAATCCAACACCACTCACTGCTACCAATCTACCCTTTCTTCCTTCACCACCTTTTAAACCAAAAAATCCTATTACCAAAATCTTGACAACCAAAGAAATAGCTGACAAACGAGCAAGGGGAGAGTGTTTTGGCTGCAATGAAAAGTACTCTTTAACTCACAAATGTAAGGCTAAACAATTATTCTCTATACAAGTCTGGGATGATGATGAAGAAAATGAAGCAGATGAAACAATTCACCTTGAAATCCTTGACCCACAGATCTCACTGAATCCTATTATAGGGGTCACATCTTATTCTACAATGAGAGTGACAGGTTCTATTGGCACTAAGAAACTACATATTTTAATTGACTCCGGGTCAACACACAACTTCTTGGATGTGAACATAGCTTCTAAGATGAAATGTCCTTTTAAAGATTTACCCCCTATGAAGATTACAATTACTGATGGCAATGTAATGTCTTGCACAAAAGCTTGTGAGGGACTTCAATGGATTATGCAAGGCTATTGGTTTAAAACTGATGTGTTATTAGTTCCATTTCCTCACTATGACATGGTTTTAGGTATACAATGGCTGCAAAGTTTGGCAGATATAACATGGAACTTTAAAGATCTTACAATGAAGTTCAAGATGCATGGCAAGGTATTTGAATTAAAAGGTACTAAAGAACCAATTGATATTACCTTGTGTTCAAGTGAGAGAATGGATTACATGTTGAATAATTCAAAAGGGATAGGCCAGGGGCATTTAGTCTGCATGAACACTGATGAAATGACCCATGTACCCTCGGTACAGGTTAGCTCAGATTTAACTCAATTAGATACCCTTTTGAGCAGATTTGAACCTATTTTTCAAACACCAACATCCTTACCTCCTAAGAGATCATGTGACCACAGGATTGTATTAAAAGATGATGCTCAAGTGGTAGCATAGAAACCTTATAGGTACCCTGCTGCTCAGAAGGATGTTATTGAAAAAATGACTCAGGAATTATTAGATTTGGGAATTGTAAGAGAAAGCACCAGTGCATTTGCAGCTCCTGTGGTGTTAGTCAAGAAGAAGGATGGGTCTTGGCGCATGTGTGTAGATTATAGGAAATTGAATTAAGCTACAATTAAAAATAGCTTCCCAATTCCTCTCATTGATGAATTATTGGATGAACTTGGAGGTTCTTCAGTGTTCTCTAAGTTGGACTTAAGGTCTGGCTATCATCAGGTAAGAATGCATGATGAAGATATACATAAGACTGCATTCAGAACTCACCAGGGACACTTTGAGTTTCTAGTATTACCCTTTGGATTAACTAATGCACCAGCTACATTTCAAGCCTTAATGAATGCAACTTTTAAACCCTTGTTGAGGAAATGTGCTTTAGTTTTTTTTATGACATCTTGGTGTATAGTTCTTCTATGGAACAACACTTATTGGATTTAGAGGCAGTCTTAAACCTATTCATGGCTAATTCCCTATTAGCAAAAAGATCAAAATGCACATTTGCAGGGTCCCAAGTTGAATATTTGGGCCATATTATATCTTCTAAGGGTGTTAGCACAGATCCTTCTAAGATTGAAGCTGTGAAAACTTGGCCAGTCCCTACAACAGTCAAACAACTCAAAGGATTCTTGGGTTTATCTGAGTACTATAGAAGATTTATTAAATCTTATGGGAGTATAGAAAGACCATTGCACAACCTGCTCAAAAAGGATGCCTTTAAATGGAATTTAGAGGCTCAGTTGACTTTTGATCAATTGAAGGAAGCTCTAACTACTGCACCAGTTTTATCTCTTCCAGATATTTCAAAAGTCTTCATTATAAGGACTGGGGGTTGTTTTAATGCAAGAAGGACACCTATTAGCTTATGTTAGCAGAGGTATTTCTTTAAAGCAACAATCTTTATCTGTGTATGAGAAAGAGTTATTGGCAATACTTATGGTTGTTAAGCATTGGCACCACTTTCTAATTGTCAAGCACTTTATCATTAGAACTGATCAAAGGAGTCTTAAATATCTCTTAGATCAAAAGATTAGTACACCTCTGCAACAGAAATGGTTGGCAAAGCTCTTGGGATATGATTATGAAATCATGTATAAGGAAGGCATTAATAATCAAGTAGCTGATGCTCTATCAAGAATGGAAGGTTTAGCCTTGTTTGAAATGGGTTTAAGCTCTATTGAACTCTGTCTATGGCCTAGAATTATCAAGAGTTGGGAAACTGATGATCACTTGCAGGCTGTTATTCAGCAGTTGCAACATACTTCTAATGTCAAACATTGGTCTTGGGATGGTAAGATGTTAAAACGGAAGAACAAGGTGGTAGTTGGTCAAGATGATCAATTACGGAGGGACATTATGCACATATGTCACTCTTCTGCAATGGGGGGTCATTCAGGGTACTATGCTACATTACAAAGGTTGAAGCAGCTATTTTATTGGAAGAAATGTGACAGTGATGTTAAGCAGTGGGTCAAAGATTGTGAAGTTTGTCATCGAGCTAAGTATGATAGAGCTGCTTATCCAGGTCTCTTACAACCATTACCCACCCCTACTTCTGTGTTTTCAGATATCTCTATGGATTTTATCACTGGCCTGCCTAAAGATGCAATTTTGGTAGTTGTTGACAGATTAACCAAATATGCTCATTTCCTATCCCTAAACCATCCCTATTCAGCTTCAACTATAGCTCAGCTGCTATTTGATACTGTTTTTAAACTACACGGGTGCCCCTCAACTATTGTGTCTGATAGGGATCCAGTTTTTCTAAGTTAATTTTGGAAAGACTTTATGAAGCTCCAAGGAGTGCAGCTCAATTTTTCTACTGCCTATCACCCACAGAGTGATGGACAAACTGAGGTTCTCAATAGATGTTTGGAAACATATTTGAGATGCATGGTTATGGATGAGCCTAAACAATGGCCTAAATGGTTAACTCTTGCAGAGTGGTGGTACAACACACTTATCATTCGGCCATTCAAATGTCACCGTTTGAAGCACTCTACGGGATTCCACCCCCTATTCACATTCCTTACATTCCACATGATACTAACATAGCTTCTATAGAGGAATGGTTCAGCTTAGGGAAGCCAAATTGGTGTCTCTCAAAGCTAATCTGGCTAAAGCTACGAACATAATGAAACAAATTGCAGACAAGCACAGATCCGAAAGGGAATTTAAAGTGGGCAATTGGGTATATGTTATGCTACAACCTTATGTTCAGACAACACTACGCAAACATCATAACCAAAAATTGGGACCAAAGTATTTTGGTCCTTACCTGATTTTGGAGAAAGTAGGCGTAGTTGCATATCGTTTGGACTTACCAGCAGACTCCCAGCTTCATCCAACTTTCCATGTGTCCCTATTGAAGTCTGCACCGAGCCAGCCTCAAGAAATTACACCAATTCCTCAATTGAGCCCTAAAAGATTGATGCCAAGGGTGATTTTGGATCGTAAGTTTTACAAAAAGGGTGATCGAATGAGTGTAAAAGTTTTAATCCATTGGCAGGATTTACCAGTCACTGAAGCAAGTTGGGAGGATTGGAGTGAGATACAGGCACGTTATCCTGACTTTGAATCTTGAGGACAAGATTGTCAAAAGGGGGAATGTATTGTTACGAATAAGAGAGTCAATAGATAGTCAAAGGGTTAAAATGTAATATTGCTAGTAAAGTCAAATAGTAAAGTCAAAGATGTGAAAGAGTCTATTGTAGAGGGACCAGAATGTAAATGTTCAGTTAGTTAGTTGTAGGTAGTTGTTAGTTAGAGTATAATAACAGATGTAACAGTAGTAGTTGATCAGCTTGATGATAATGAAACTTCCTCTTTCTCTCTAGATTCTCTTCGTTCTTATCAGAGCCTACGGGCTATGACAATTGGACCCGACATATCATTTGTGGTTAACACTAGCGACGTGTGATATATAAAAAATGACACTTCGTGATTGATGTTTATTGTTTCAACATTCTTTGTTTTTATCCATTGCACATGACTTTACCTTTCAATGTTGTTACCATCGTTTTATATTTTCTAATAAATAAAGGTTAGTTTAGTCCAAAATTTTAAAAGTCGCTAGCGGACTCTACACGGCTAACTGGGAAGTTGGGTGTACTCGGAGTACTCGAACATGGTAATTTTAAAGAGAATCAATTTTAGGATATTTTATATGTCAAATATTATAAGTTTACTAATATTTATAGCATAATAGAATATCAATATATATAAGAGAAATACTTTTTTAAATATTAAGTTATTATATAATTTGCAAATAAGTAATTAAAAAAATAAAGATATCCGTTCTTTAATATTATAGATATACGAATCATGTTTTATTTTTTAAGTCAAAATCAGCCCAAGTTAACTGACTAGATGTAATTCTGGCTGAGGTTGACCACCTTGATCGATTCCTAGTAACTAGGCGGAGTTAAAGAAACTCGCATTCACGCCATACCCTGTAGTGAGTACTCACCCACGTAGACCTGCTTTTACAACATTAGTTTTGTCCAGTCGAATCCTAAGAAAATAGGATGATAAGTTGAACTAGTTTTATAATAAATACGTCTGTAAAGTTTGACCCACATCTTAAAAATGGTTTCATGTGTCTTTTTTTATAGAAAATTTGTGTTAATATAGTTGGTTTCAAACACTCTTTCTAGCCCTTGACCCAAACCCATCCGACATGTTTGCCAACCCCAACTGTAAATGAGTTGGTTTAGTTTGTTTATGTCTATTAGTTGTCAAATGGGTAAGCTCAAAACACGGTTAGCTAAATAAATATGCCAAAAACCTCATTGTCATGTTAATTTAATAACCTTCATAATCATATTTAACACATTATATTTATAATAAAGAAGTATTTAAAGAAGAAGAAAAGTAACTTATGATTTGTGATATGATATTTACCTTCTTACAAATGTTCTCTAAACTAGATTGGTCGTTCACATTAGGAACCACTCATACAACTGGTTTAGTTGAGTTAAATATAGAGGAGTTCTGTATTTTAACATTTTAATATTAATGTTTATAATAAATAATAAGTTTTTACAGGAGAAGAAAAGTAAATGATGATTTGTCATATGATGTTTACCTATCTTACAAATGTTCTCTAAACTAGGCCGGTCGATCATATCAGTAACCACTAATACAGCTGGTCTAGTCGAGTAAAATATAGAGGAATTCCGCATTGTATTCCCAAAGTTATTTCATATCATGAGTTTTAAAAGTCGTTTCAACTAGTGAATCAGTATAACAATTGAACTAGTTATATTGTTAAAAGATAGGAAACAAAACACTTGTAAATATTTTAAACTAAACATAAAACATGTATTCATGAAGTAATATAATTTTACCTTGTTACACACTCATATACAATATTCAAAACATTTAATAAAGCTATAGAAATAAAACAAATATAAAATTAATATAGATAGGAATATGTTTGGCATGATCATTGATGAATTGGTTTATTCCCCTCATGATCACTTTATCTTTTCTTTTTTTTTTTACTTTTTAAATAATAATAAATATTAATATTAATTGATGGCATAAAAACAAGAAATTTGTCTTAAAATCTATTGTTGGATTCTTTGATTCCCCTAAGGCTACAAACAACAAAGAGAATCTGCCAATCCCACCACATCTTCCACCAAAAATAGGCTAATCAAAGAAAACAAAACCTCATTTGCCATCACTTTCAATCCCCAAAAGTAATAATAATATCCTTCAAATTTATTAAAAAAAAATTAAAAAAATCACCTATCCCACTAACTTAAATCCCCTTTCCTCAAAGTTTCTTGTAGTTTTAGAAAGTAGAGCCCATTAACACGTCATGGTAGGGTTCCTTAATTCAGTAGGAATCAAGTAAGATAAAGAGCTAAGATCTTTACTTTTCAATTGTTGAGTGTAATTCTTGAATTTCTATTTTATGCATGCCAGGTGTACGACGAACGTCTTATGAGAATTGTGGTTATGTAATTCATGATGTTTAGATGTAAACTTGAAATTGAATGTTGGGTTTTGTGGGTTTGGTGTAAATTGTGAAATTTTGATCATCCGTCATCACAATCAGATAAAAAAACGTGAAATTGTTGAGTGTAAATCCTAAATTTCTATTTTCTGCTTACAAAATATTCGATGAAAATCCTTTGAGAGTTGTGGTTATGTAATTATGAAATTTAGATGTAAATTTGAAATTGAGTGTTGGGTTTTGTGCATTTGGTGTGAAATGTGAAATCCCGATCATCCGTCATCACAATCGGATAAAAAAATGGAATATTGTGGAGTGTAAAGCTTAATATTCTATTTTATGCCCACCTGGTGTCTGACGAGAGTCGTAGGAAAATTGTGGTTATGTAATTCATGAAATTTAGATGCAAATGTTAGAATTGAATGTTGGGTTTTGTGAGTTTGGCTTGAATTGTGAAATTTCGAGCATCCGTCATCATAATCAGATAAAAAACATGAAATTTTGGAGTGTAAATCCTAAATTTTTATTTTATGCCCACAACATATTCGATGAAAATCCTTAATTGTAATTATTTATTTTGTTAATTTCTTTTTGAATGACAAACATTGCTAAACCTCTGGGAAGGTTCGATCTTGTGAGACCTAATCCGACCAGTGGTGGTTCATCCAGGCTTAAATCAGATATTATAACACATGATGAGATTCAAACCCACTACATCAGATATCCTTAGGTGAATATAAGGTAAAACTCCTGATGTGATAGCAAGAATTATAATTGGGTAAAAATTCATGCACTTTAGATGTGAATTTGAAACCAAATGTTGGTATTTGTGAGTTTGGTGTGAATCATGAAGAGTGGGTGATTGAAAACATGAGGATAAAAACAAATCATGCACTTTTTCTCTGCTTTTAAGAACCAAATGGAACTGTGTTTGCTTTCTTTGTTTTTGCACCATAATCTGCCATTCAAGTCAAACAAAAATGAATAAAAAACACTTTTGTTTTGTGGGTGGATATTGAAATATGAATTGATACAAAGTTAGATAAATAAATAAATAAATAAACAGCTCATTAGAGCATATATTCCTTCCCCTTACATTGTCCCACTTTTGTTTCCTGATATGGTGTGAGAATAAGTGATCAACCACCCCCTACACACCTTCAATTATATAAACTAACATTCATCTGCCACATATTTCAGACACATATCTTGTAGTTAACAGAATCACACCAATTCTATTCTATGTTTGATCACCTATACACTTATACACATATATACACACACCTGCACATATTCAACACCAAAAATGGCTAGTCAGAATATTCAACATCAAACACAAGATTTGAATTTGGTGTTATCTAGTGATGCTAAACCGCGGCTTAAATGGACTCCCGGGCTTCACCAACGGTTCGTTGATGCTGTTGCTCAACTTGGAGGCCCAGAAAGTGAGTAATATGTTATTATATAGTTATATATTTATTTGTATAAAATGTTTCTTTTACTTGAATCTTTTTTAGTTGGGTGTTAAAAAGCTTGCATCTTTTTAACATTTATGGTATGAATAATATGAATAATATGAACAGAAGCAACACCAAAGTCTTTGATGAGAGTCATGAGCATTCATGGGCTTACTTTGTACCACTTAAAGAGTCATTTGCAGGTACTCTTAACCTCTACTTTGTTTGCCAATTAATAGTTATCATTAGTATGCTAATTGACTTATCGTTATTGTGTTACGTTTGTTTATCGATGAAGAAATTTAGGCTCAGGAAAATTCAACAGTCACCGGATTGTAGTGAAAGTAAGCAAGAAGGTGTGTAAATGACTAAATAGTTAATATGCATATTTTTTGATACAAGATTTTTATAAAATTCTTGATGTTTATGCAGAATATGTTGATGATCATAGAAGTGATGTCACTAGTACCGATCATATCGTTGAAGCCCCAAATCAGATTAACGAGTAATCTGTCTTTTTACCTATATATGATCCATCTTTTGTTAATGTAAAATCTTAAAGATTGATAAATTTTAAATCTTTATTGTATCAGAAGCTTAAAGATTGCTCAAGCTTTGCAAATTCAAATGGAAGTGCAAAGAAAACTTCATGAACAAATAGAGGTAAAAAATTTATATATAAAAAAATAAGTAAGAAAGAAAAAAGAATCTTTTGGGCATATTCTTGTAATCTTGGATCCGTCACTAATAGCTGATTTTTTCAGGTGCAAAGACATTTGCAATTGAGAATTGAGGCACAAGGAAAGTATTTACAGTCGGTTTTAAAAAAGGCACAAGACACGCTTGCGGGGTATAATTCATCCACTATAGAAGTGGAAGTAGCAAAAGCTGAGTTGTCACAATTAGTTTCGATGGTGGACAATGGGTGCCCGAGTTCTTTGTCAGTACTTACCGAACTTGAAAATTCAACTTCAAAACCGGATCTTGAAATAAACCCGAAAACAATATCGTCGTTAGAAAGCTCGTTAACGTCATCCGAGAGTTTGGGAAGAAACGAAAAGGGTAATCTTGTTTTGTCGCTAATGGAGACGAAGCCTGAAAATCGGAGTGGGAGGAAGCGAAGTGGGAGTACAATTTCGGATGGTAATTGTCAAGTTAGTAAAAGTAAGAGGTTTGATTTGAATAGTGAATATGTGAATGACGTTGACTTTGACTTTGAGTCAAGGTCATACACATTGGATTTGAACTCCAAGTGAAAGGTTTTCTGACATTGGTGATGGATGGAAGGTTTATGATGTTTATGTATGTCATTTAGAAATATCATATATCATATAGTATATAATATTTATATCCATTTAAAGAAGTATATAAATTATGTATTCTACATTTGGTGTCAAATCATATGTCCATGCATTTGGTAGTTTTTTTTTATATTGGCAACAATACTAAAAACAAAAAAGGGAATGATTCACAGTAAGCGAGAGACCCAAACATATAAATAAAAAAACAACAAACTGATTACAATTACAAGAACAGCTAAATGGCTACTACATAGGAAAATTAATAAAGTTAAAATGACACCACTTTTTGCACTCCAAGGTTGATCATTTGCTTCTATACTTCACCCAGAAAATCAGAAATATGAGGTCGTTTTAGTCACATCAATCACGTAATTCAACGAAGGCGATTTGCTATTAAATATCATATCGTACCTTGATTTCCGAATCATCCAACATGTAACACCCGATATCGCTTGAACTACTTGGCATTCCTCCTTATTTCCTTTTGTTTACTCGGGTGTTCAAATAGGTCCTTCACAGTAACAAAAGATACGAAATCAGATAATTTAACCCAATCATGTATTACCGAATAAACCCACAAAATAGACACCTATTATCAACCACAATGATACCTTATTGCTTTTAGCATATGCCATATGGTAATGTACACAACTTTTCAAATAGTTATATAATGAATATGACCAAAAAAAATAAACTTATTTTATAATGATGTGTAAATCATGCATATGAAGTTGTACCTATGCAATAATGTAGATTTTTACAAAAGAAAATCAATCATTTGCCTCTATTGTGCTTTATTCTTTGCTTCATCACTTGAAGTAAAAGGAAGAGGTGTCCCACAAGTTTGTACCAACCCCCTTATCTTCCAAGCATATTACAAATCACCCCCTAAACTTTTCATTCCACATCCCCCCCCCCCCTCTCTCCTAAACTCATTACCTATAGAGCTTGTTAAATTCATTTTTGTAACGCTCTTATTGGTTCATTTAAAGTAGTACCCTAGAAAATTGAGTCGATTTAGCTTGAGTTCGCTGACTCGTGTAAATTTTAAGATTTTGAGCTAAAGATAACTCTTATAAAAATTTGAGTTGATTTGACTTGACAACTATAGTAACTCGCACGTTACCCCCATCCCCACCCCACACCCCTTGGTATAAGTTGCTTACTTTCCTTGTATAATATTTGAATTTATTTTAACTTTTTAATAAAATAATTTTAGAAAATACAAAATTAAATTAAACAAGTGAACTCCTGGTGTAATAAGATGGCAACTGGCTCGAGTTTGAGACGAGTTAAATATAAGTTTAGTTTGTTAAAAATTGCTAGTTGAACGACTTTAATTAGTTACAGTTTGTATTAAATATATATTGCAATAGTATATTTCTTATTATGAATTTGATCGTAGTGTAGGATCACCCTAATCATGTTTTGAACCAGATTGTGTTTACAATAACCTTTTGGGACTTGTGAATTGTAAAATGGGCCTGGACTGGCCCAATTAATACCATTATGGCCTTATTAGAAGTAGTATCCCAATGCCCACATCTCTTAAGTTTAACCATATGCTAAGTTATTTTAGTAAAAAAAAATCAAGAAACTAAACAGGTACTACCTTGGGCTGTTCAAAAAGCCTGTGACTCGCTCGAAACTCGCTTGAAAATAGCTTGAAAAAAGCTCGGCTCGAAAAAGATCGATTCTAAATGAGCTCGACTCGGCTCGATTTCTAAACGAGCCGAGCTCGAGCCAGTGACAGCTCGGCTCGTGACTCGATCTTGGCTTGACTCGTTAGCACAGCTCGTTGGCTCGTTTAGATTAAACCCTAAATTTTAATATCTATATATAATAATATCATACCAAGAAATAAATAAATAAAAATTATGCATATATTATGTCACTCAATATCTAAAACCATATAAAAAATAACAAAAATAAAACATATAAAATTTATAAATTCTCTAGTTTATAAATTTTATATAATATGTATGTTAAAATTATATTTTTTGTATTTTATATATCAAAATTGTAAAATATTGAATATAAAAATAATAAATAAAAAATAATTTTTTTAAAAGAATTAAAGGAGCCCAGCTCGACGAGCTCGAGCTCGACACGAGCCCAGCTCAGCTCGATCTTGATACGAGTCGAGCTTGAGCTCAATTTTTCAGCTCGATAAAGAAAACGAGAGAGCTCGAGCCAGCTCGATTAAGTTCGAGCTCGAGCTCGAGCACACTCTAGCTCGACTCGACTCGGCTCGTTTACAGCCCTAGTACTAGCTCTGTCCCATTAAAAGAGTCAAAATTTGAAAAACATAAAGTTTAAAGTAGATTGAATGATATTTTTTTTGTTTAACAAATGACAATAATGCACTTAAAAATTGGGTTCATCAATATTATTTATTAATGCTAGTTGTGTGTGTTTAAGGGTAAACTTGAAAATTGTCTAATAATTTTTTAAAGTGAACATTTTTAATGTGATAAATAAAAAAGAAAATATTGACACTTTTAATTGGACGGAGAGAACATTTTGTTTAGATATGATATACCTTTATAGTAATGTCAGAAATAAATCATTTATATTGAAAGAAATTGTGCAATGCAAAATTGATGTTTGTTTATCTTGAATTATACAAATTATCAAACGCATAACGAAATTCAAAATATCCAATAAAGAATTGATTTGAAGGAATGATCTAAAGTTCGTCACGACTAGAAGCAGACGAAAATGACGGAAACTCAACTTTATCCCTGCATGCTCGTCTATGAGGTAAAACCGGCATTTTATGAAGTTAGAAGCCGATGTATCGACACAATGGTACCCTTGGAATGTTTGATGGTTCTCTAAGGAGTCCATATTGCACTCTAGAAAAGGTACTTTATGCAGATTTCCTTGTACTTTTTCAATTATGATCTTAATCATGTTGTGATGATATGTAGGGTTTAATTTACTTTGAAAATCTACAACTTGATCATCAACCAAAGTAAATACACATTGACTCTTTAAACCAATAAAATAACTATAATATGTTGACTTTTTCAATCAACAAAATAACCACCTACAGTCGTACACATAACAATATAACATCATAACATCACTCGACATAATATACGAACTCCTGTAAGCGAATGAATCTGATCATGTCCTGTTGGGTGAAAATTTAAGTCTGATTATGACTAATTGAGTGAAATACACTGAGGCATAATTTCCATCCAATGAGTCATCATCAGACATAATTTTCACCCATGAATAATTACCGCACAATTTTCGTCTAAAGACAAGACACGTGATGTGATCTTGTCTTTTGTAATTAAAGTTGGTTAGCTTGTACATTTTAATTCACCTACCATTTCAACATAGGATTGTACGTTTTGCATAAATAGTCGTACCCACACTCGTCTAAGCATGGCCTTCCACGTATGGAAATTAGTCAGATTAGTCGCGTGCACTATTTGACCATCAGACCTTTATGGGGGGCTATGCTGAACGGGCCGAAAAAGAGTGGCACGACAGGTTAGAGATGTGGAACCGTGTCAATGCTTATGGGCGAGAACATGAGATGAATATGAGATACTTGGATGATAGGAATCGGAGGATGCATGATCAATGGCATGCAGGTGAACCGGTCGTGTCGGATCCACAAATGGTAGATTAAAAGACTCTTCCTCCGTATGACGGTTCGGTACGATATCCCGAACCACCACTTCATCATTCAATGTGGGTAAGCCCAATGCAGTCAATGGCACCACCACCACCACAAGGAGAAGGAAGCAGCGACGGCGATGGGGCGTTTAACTTCGGCCAGTTTTCAGAATTCATGACATCTATCTTCGGGCCGGCCCACCCGCCTTACAACTGATCGAGCCTTGTGATACCAGGTGAACACTGTTCTGTATATTAATGTATAGTTGTTATTTTTTTGTGTCTTTATGTGTTTTTAGGTGGATGGGTGGTGGATAAAATGCTTTTGATTAAGTATTATGGGAATGTGGTGAAATGAAGGTTGTGTTTAACAAGTGGTTTGTTTTATTTTTCTTAAAACCGTACATTGGGGACAATGTATCCCAAGTGTGGGGATGAGGAAAATTTTCGTTTGTTTTCGTTTGTGTTGAAAATTTTAAAACAAAAAAAAATAAAAAATCTGAAAAAATTAAAAATATCAGAAAAATAGAAATTTTAAAAAAATGTGTTTAAAAGAATCGGAAAGTGGTAAGATGGCGGGGTAAAGTTTTGGTCCCTTTTCATGGTCACAATTCCCTAAATAACAGGTGTCTAGTTGTTTTTAAAAAGGAGATTATATAGTTTTCTAACCAAGGTTAGCATGCTTTCGGTGTAATAACTTGCATAACACGTTCATTTACACTTGAGAATTGAGAAAGTATTGTTTGGTGAGAAAGTTGATATTCTCCGATAGAACTTGTACAATTAGTGCATTTCGAGATCTTAGCTTGGCATGAGTGCAAAAGTGATAGAGTCACTTAGGTTAAGCCTCATCTGGATGAGCGAGAGTGTGGGTTTTGGGGGGTTGGGGCCTCATACATTATACATATGAGGATGGTTATGTGAGGGGCGGGGGGTTGGTTCTTTTAGAAAACTTTATTGGGCCTATTCTTTCATTTAATCAACCCCGGTGTTATATTGCGAAACGATCCAACTTAATAGGTTTCTATGTAATTGTTTTAGTATTTATCAGTTAGAGATGTGAAGCATTATGTTTATCATGCTAGCATGTAATGTTCAAGTATTGTATTAGTTCAAAAATAAAGTTGTATTAGAGTTGCAATGTTTATGTATGCATAGTTCAAAGTATTATTTATTGAGAAAAAAAAAAAGAAAAGAAAGAGAAAAGAGAGAAAAAGAGAAGTTAGTGATGTTTATAGTTGTTTATTTTATTTTTTTTAGTTTGTTTGTAATAAGTCGGATCGGATCGCTTGAGCTACTTTCAATATTCCCTTCCATACCCTTACACTTGGCCCCATTACAACCCGTTTTAAGACCTCTTGATTTGTATTCATGTCAATAATCATTTACATAGGTGGAGATTTGTTGATTGTACAAGCGTATGCGAGGAGAATTGATTAAATATGAAATGTATGGATGATCACCAATAAAAAAAAAAGTTAATGTGTAAATGTGTTATGTATAGGTAAAAACCGAAAGCATGTTAGGTTTGGTTAGAAATCTATGGTTTAAATGGAAAGTCAAGTGAACTAGTGCAACAAATAAAAACAAGGGAATAGGGTATGACTTGGGACCTTAAATGAACCAGTTTTGTGGTAAGATTGGTGGATACAAGTTGAATGCAATAGAAAGTTAGTGTTGAGATGTTGCTTGGGGGCAAGCAACGTTTAAGTGTGGGAATGTGACGGGTGGTCCATGGGACAACCCTTAAGTGAGTTAATACCGTAATAATCATGTATTGAATTGGTTTATCTTGTGGAATTAGATGACTACGGTGTGTTCGGTAAATTGTAGGTACAAAGGAGGTTCCGGGGCTATTATGGTGTATTACGAAGAAACCAAAGGAACCGACGAGTTTAGAAGATCAAACAAGTGAAGAAAATGATGTTTCATGGCTGAAGTCCACCGTGGTCCACGGTTGAGACCGTGGGCCACGGTCCAAGTTTGACAAAAACAACATAAGGCACGTTACCGTGGCGGGTACGGTGACCGTGGGGTGAATCGTGACCCACGGTTCCACCGTGGGCCACGGTCCAGATGTTTCAAGAACCACCGTGACCCACGGTGCGGGTCGTAACTGCCATTTCCTGCATTATTTCAATCGATTTTTCATGGTATTTCATTATCTTTCATTCTAAAACAAGCTAGAGACGAATTTTGGAGAGCAAGTACTTGATTTTAGTGATTGTAAATATTGAATTGGATTGGAGATTTATCTACATACTTTGATTTATGTTATGATGAACCGAATGATGAGTGGCTAGTACTATTTGTGTTCTCTCCTGAATTGTAAGGGTTTCAATTGATTACTTGTTATTCGTTTATGTGATTTGTGGGATAGTCTTTTGATTCTATGATTAAATTGCTATGGTGATTATGATTTTGATTAGTAATTGTTAATATAGTGTAAATCCATGTTCTTGATTATCCGTTCTTGATGCCATAGGCAATCGAGATTTAGTAGAAGAGAATGAGGGTTAACTATATAAAACGGATTATTGAGTGACAACCTTGCGTTTTCATAATTCAAGTACTTAGTCCTCTTTTATCACTGTCAAACTCATTTTCACGAACTATGTTTATGTAGTTCCTCCCACAAGTAAACGTTAACTGTATCAATATTGAAAACCTGAAATCAGGAGAGAGCATTGTTTCTCATATTGTTTAAAACTCGTTTAATTATTTTAGTTATTTTCGTTAATCAAAACCAAACAACCAACTATTTGAATTTACTTTTGCATTTAGTTTAATATAGTTTAATTATAAAGCTACTTGGTAACACAATTTCCACAAACTCTCTGTGTTCGATACCCGTTTATTGCTATCTAATAGTTGTAATTGGTTTATTTTTTAGTGAGTCTTCGACCTCACGTCAATAGGAAGAGTAATTACGTCAATCGAATAATTACCGACAGAATATTTTTAATATTTGTTCATTAAAATCATAATTGAATAAATAATCATGTGGAGAGGTGACTCACAAATATTTTATTTTTGTGTTAACAAAGTAATATAAATATTTATCTTACATATCAAGACACACCAAACAATGTCAAACATAGTCCCCACTTCAGCCAAGATCCCAAAATTCTGGTCAAAACAAAGATCCGATTTTCCGATTGCCAAGGTGGCACTAGATGTGTCGGCCGCGGTGTGATTAAATGCTTCCAAAGTCTTCCCATAAATAGTAGTCTCTTGTAAATATCTATGACATCACAGTTTGTACATATAATTTTTGTCCATGTCTTCTTCTATCACTGTTTTTCCATTATGGTATAGGTTATTTTCCCATCACATAGTTTACTTGGATACCATGCACGTCTATACAGCTCGTATGAGGCTATACGAATGGTGCAGAATTTTGTCATTTTGTGTCGTAGAGTGTTAAATGTTTGAAGCCTGTAAGGCTCGTATAGGGGGCTATATGGTCCGTATAAACTGAAAAAGCAGTCATCATGTCCCCTCTATACGTTAGTCAGTCATGTGAGGGCTATACGACTCGGATAGCCCCTATACGAAGCCATATAGAGTTGTTAACACACCATAGGAGCGTGTTTGAATATGACGACCCTTTTTCATAATCTCTTTTTCTTTTTCCTTCTTTGACTTTTATTTTTTCCTTTGTTTTTTCTCCATTAGTTCTAGACTTCTAAGAAGTAAGAAGAAAAAACTGAGTCAACTTTGATAGTTGTAGGACCCACCCTGATCATGTGTTGAACTGGATTGTAATGAAACATGGTTTTGGACTTGTAGATTGTGATCTGGGTTGGATCACACCAAGTGCCAGACACTCACACACATGGGCTGAAAAACTGCATGGACTGGCCTAATCAATAGAGTTGCATAAACAGGATTTGTTTCGGAACCGGAACCGGATAGGAACCGGTTCCTTGTATGGTCGTTTTCTGACCGGTTTTTTCAGAATGCCAGGTTTTTATCGGTTTTTGGTTGGGTCGGTTCAGGTTTTTGATCTGGTGGATGTGAAACCGGTTTCGGTGGGCCTGGTTAAGTTCCAGGTACGGTTTCTCTGAGGAAGTGAAACCTAGTTTGTACATGTGGGTCGGGACGTACACTGGGTTGGGTACATCCAAGTCGTGTCTGGTACCGGATTTTATACCCAAGTTCAGTAAGTTTGTTGTTAGTAGGTACTTAAGAGTTAGGACAATATAAAGTATAGTATGCCTACTTCCTAACAAAACAAGTTATTTTATGACAAAAATCACTAAACTAGTTTTTGATTTTGGATATAATAATATAAAGTCATAAATTTTACATCTATACTCGCGAGTTATGCGATGCAATTAAAATTATTATATGTTGAATTATACAACAATTAGTTATCAAAACTGTATAACAAGTTCAAAATATCCAATAAAGAGTCAACTTAACAAATGATCTAAAGTTCGTCACGACTCGAAGCAATCGAAAACGATGGAAATTAAACTTTGTTACTGCAGGCTCGTCCGTGAGGTAGAACCGGGCATTTGATGAAATTACATTGGTACACTTGGAAGTTGGAATGTTTGGTGGTTCCCTGGGGAGTCCACATTGCACTTTATAAGGCTATGCGTAGTGGAGGGGCTACAATTTGGGGCGTTTTGCGCCGTGTGGCGTTCAGTCAGCAAATGATGAGAATTTATTTTTGGGGTGTAACAGTGTAGGGGCTACAATAGTAATATAATAATATATATATGTATATGTATATGTATATATATACCACACACATATTAGTAAAATATTAATATTCTTCAAACCTTTTCAGGCGACAAATAGTCCCCGCCCCCGCCCCAATTTCGCCTAGGGGGGCGGTGTTCCACCCTAATTTTGCCTCAAATTCGCCCACTTTCTCGCCCACTACGTTTGGCCTAAAAGGTTCATAACCTACACCCTTTGTTATTGCCTCTTTCATTTGGCTCATTGTGTGAAATTGCCCATTGGCAGGTCTAATACGTGCACTCAAATTCCGTACCATTTTGGTTTATACTTTAGTTTATGTTATGACAATATATAGGGTATTATTCACTTTGAAGTTTGAACATCTACAAGTTTGACAATCTACAATAATTAAATTATGTGTAAAAATGTACACATTGACATTTTAACCAATAGATAACTGCATATGACATCCTTAGCGAAAATAGACGAACGCTTGTAAAGTGGGCAGATCATATTATAAGAGGTATCCTCATTGGGTGAACATTAGGTCTGATGATGATTTATTATGCGGAAGTTATGCTATGGGTCACCGTCAAACGTAGTTTATGTCAAGTGAGTTACATTCAAACACCAAGTGTAATTTTTGTCTATTACATTAGGAAACGTGTCATAATCTGATATGTTCAGTTCATATGCGTAATTTTTGCAAGTTGCATATAAATATTTCATGTGTGATTATTCTATTTGTAATATTCATCTATTGTACCTATACATGTCAATTGTCATAGAAAAGTCAATACTTATGCAAAAACCAGTTTACTCAATGTTCTTTTCTGTTATTATTATCTTGTTTGTTAATTACTTCCACATATTTTTACGACAGAATACTTGTCTTCTACTTCTCAAATCCTAAACCTCCATAACTAATCTTTATCTTTCTTATTTCTCCACATGATCAAGCAAATACAAAGTGTAAATTGCTTAGTTTTTCAAGGAGAACAAAACCATAGTGTTTATTTTCCACGAATCAGAGAAGTCCGTGCAGAAAGTGACGAACTCTTGAGTTCAATTCTGTGAAATTCGATGGAAGGGTTAAACCGTCGGTTATGACAGGCAGGATATGCAGCGTCGGAGACGATAGTTTAATCTTCCGTTGGAGTCCTCATTGTTCTGTAGGACGTTCCACTCTTCTCTCGGATCCGAAGGAACATTTGTACACGTGGCGAATTGTTATAGGCTCATCTATTCCGTCTAAGGGGTATTGTTTACGTCGGATACGGCCAAAAAATGACTATTTTGAGTATTTTTCAAAACCACTGATGAAGTTGGAAAAACTTATGTCAAAATGGATGAGCAGTGTCATTTAATAAACACCATAAACTTACATGCATACGTTCACGTAAATAATTTAAAATCATCACTTCTTAATATATTAACTATTATTTGATCCCCCACGTTGCTGGGGTGTTGTTTATTCACACACCCACTTCACTCGAAAACATGAAGACGCCAAAACCACCATCATCCCCGGTCACCATCCCCTCTCACGCGGCCAGTAATTTTCATTAACCATTAAAAAAACCGAATGAAAAATAGATGTAAAACGTTGTATCGTGCACGATGTGTCATACCAATAACATAAAAAAAACAATAAGTGCACCATGATATTCTTTTAGACAACAAAACAAAATAAAAAACAATCCGAGCGAATATAAAAAAAACTAGATTTATTATAGTTTATGGACTATAATAGCTCTTATAAAGTTCAATAACAACAACGTGAATTTAATAAAAACTAATAAGGGCCATTTAAACATTTGTATTAAAAGCACACACATACACACAAACACCAGCCCACCAAAGAGTTGATCTTGAGACCTATTACCATCACATCAATTGAATCAACTCATATGTGTTTTTATATATATTAAAACACATGTATTGAAAAAAATAATAATAATGAAAATTAGTGAAGATAGTTATGTACAAAAGATGAAGCAAAAGTTACTAACAATATGATACATAACTCTCCCAAAATTATATATATATAAATATACACAATCTTCTAAAATTGTAGATATACAAATTAACACAATTTACCACCAATATGATACACAACTCTTCCAAAATTGTATATATATAAATTAATATTCATGAAACTTTATTTACGAGCAATGCATGCCTCTTTGTTGGGTTTCAACGGTGGTTCGGAACGAAAACGGTCAAACTATTTTAACCCGTTTTTGTATATTATTTCATTTCGATAAATATTAATCAATATTAATATATGTATGTATAAACAAACTAAAAACGCAGCGGACAATAACGAGTAAACCGAACCATAAACCGAAACCCAAACCCGGATCCGGTTACAACAAATACGAGCACGAATAAACAAATCACAACCATTGATAAAGTTTAAAGCTTTTATACCTCGGTTATCGAAACTGGGTGAGACAACAAGAGATAACAAATGTTGCTAGACGGAGACACAATCAACGAGATCCGAGCTATTCCGGTAGTGGTGTACGGCAACAGTAGCAACAAAACACAGCAGCAACAAGCAACACACAACAAGAGTAGCTAGTGGCGGCAGCGGCGGTGCACAAACGGCAGCGGCGGCGGCGTTCGGGTGGTGGCTGCGATGGTGTGGTGGTGAGCTGCGGTGGTGGTGCGAGATTGGCAGTGTACAACAACAGCAACAATGCTGCAGCAATAAGACGCCGGAGAAGGGGCTGCCGGAAAACCAGATAGCCGGAAATCACCTCGCCGGAAAAACGGGTTCACCGAAAAGGAGGATGCGGCTGGTGGGTTATGCAAGCAAGAACACCGACGGCCAGAGAAAGGCGGCGATGGTGGTTGCAGTGGTCAAAGGATGGCGGCACAGGTAGGAGACCGGGAGCCGGAGGTCCGGTGGCCGGAAAAGCGGCTGCCGTCTTTTTGCTACGTGATGAAGGTGATGAACTACATATATATATATATATATATATATAAATATTATATTATATATATAGTAAAGCTTTAGGGTTTAAACAATTTAAACAAAACAAAGCCTTAATTCATCATTCGGTCCATCTAATTGATTGTGTCGGGCCCAATTAACATTTAAGTGGGTTTATATTTCGTTACCCCCGGTGTAACTCATACCGGGTCATATTCGGGTCGGTCGGCGTTGACTTGACCCGAACCGACCATTAAATCCAATACTCCGGGTAGTCCTCCACTGGAAAATTTGTCTTGGCATTCTTTCCTCTATACCGAATGTTAGCCCTGTCGTAAGCTATGGCCGCCTCCTCCACCGTCTTGAACGTCCCTAGCCACTTCCGCACTTTCCCAGGAATCATAATCTCCGCACCCCAATTCCCATATGTCTTTAACCCTACTCCTCTATACTTCTTCATCCTCATC
Source organism: Bidens hawaiensis (assembly GCF_021521415.1). NCBI lineage: Eukaryota > Viridiplantae > Streptophyta > Magnoliopsida > Asterales > Asteraceae > Bidens > Bidens hawaiensis. The sequence goes on from NW_027493914.1 coordinate 35,259, forward strand.
TCCTCTGTAATGGCAGACCCAGAAAAATTTTTCTCTTGTTCTCCGACGAATAATGCACACCCTAAACACTCGTCTGGAACCGTCAATCCACAACCGTCACATGTTTCTTGCTTCTGTGTACTCGCTACGATCACAACTCCACCACTAGGGTTGTTACCGCCTCGTATAACATGGCTGAGTGCCGAAACCATGGCAAAATGCTCAACATTATTATTATTATTATTATTATTATTATTATTATTATTAATACTTCTGTTATTATACATTTTGGGATGGATAGTTCATATTGTGAGAATGGGTTTCTAAATAACTTATATAGTTTTGTATGCCCACGTGGATCTGATTTCAGTCAAATGATCACAAGAGCATGATAATAATACATGTGTCGCCAGCTAGTTTACAAAACTTCACCGCGTCTATTAATGTTTTGTACTATTTAGTACTTGAGGTTTCATATTTTACAGAAAGAACTTTGCAGTTGCAACTTGCAATGCATATATTTTGAACGCAATAGGTGCAGAGGTCCACACTAATTGTACTTATATCGTTATTTTCAAAAAGAACTTTAAGTAGTTGCAACTTGCAATGCATAATTTCTACCTTCAATTTTTTTGTTCGAGAACACTTTCAACTGATGAAATATTCATCGACATGTACTCTTAATTTTCAATTAATTTTCTTTTGGCACTTTCAAACTAACCAGACCCTAACTCCGTTAGTATTAAAGCTAACATGATATTTTTTTAATGATGAAATAATAATAAAATAAATTGTGGGTTCCACGCCGCTAGCTGCTTCCTCTTTTTTCTCCACAAAACCTTAACCAAAGGAGGATGGTGTGGGTAGTTGCAGATGGTCGCAGGTGGTGGAGTTTGACCAACAATGGTCATTGGCTGGATGGGTGATGGTGTGAACGTTAGGATTTTATGGGGAAGAGAGAGGAAGTCGTGTCGTGGGAGCCACATTTTTTAATATTATGTCAACATTTTTTTAAACCTAACATCGGCAACAGTACTATTAAAGTTAGGGTCTGGTAATTAGTTTTTTATGGTAAAAGAAAATAAGTTGAAAGTGATGATAAATATTTCATTAGTTAATAGTTTTTAATGTCAAAAAGTAAAAGTTGAGATTGTTTAAATATAATATTCTTTTATTAATATAATATATTTGTTTTTACATCTTTAATTAACGATCATTTTTTTTCTTTGCTATTTTGTAATTAAGATTTAACCTTCTTGTTTTTCTGTATTGTGTTTATATGTTTTGATTATCGATGTGTAATGTTTACTTATTTGTGTAACTAAGTTAATATAGTTATATAATATATTAAAATAATTTGATTGGTTTGCTTAATTATTTATCTAAAGGAAAATTGGATTTTAATAATTCCAACTTAATGCAGTTGGCTGATAATAATTCCAACTTTGAAAGTAGCTGTCACTGGTCCCAACTTTCACACTATTTATTTTCATTGGACCTCCGTTAAAAAAAACTTAACGACGTTATGTTTTTTTCCAAATTTCAAACTGATATTTTAGGGCTTTTGATCGGAATGAAAATACGAGTCAATTGATGTAAAACTTACTTCCAAACGGTGGTCCAAACAACTAAATGATGCTTCAATTTTGTTGTTTAAACATTTAATTAACAAAAATCAAGTTGTTTGAAGCGTCGTTTCGAGTTAAGTTTTACATCAATCGACCCGTATTCTCATTCCGATCAAAAGCCCGAAAATATCGGTTTGAAATTTGGAAAAAAACATAACGTCGTTAAGTTTTTTTTAACGGAAGCCCAATGAAAATAAATAGTTTGAAAGTTGGGATCAGTGACAGCTACTTTCAAAGTTGGGATTATTATCAACCAACTGCATTAAGTTGGGATTATTAAAATCCAATTTTCCTTATCTAAATTTTAGAAAGCACTAATTAATTACTTGTCTATATCAATCTCTTTTACTTATCTTTGATAGATTGTTCTTAATTACGTATCTTAACTACTTGTTTTTGATGAGTTCTTTGCTTGTTGCGCATTTGTTCTTTTGCCCAAGATTACAGGTTTATTGTAGCTATAGGTGGTTTGCACATGATTTTGAACGATGGTTGAGGTCGTGAGGATGGTTATTTGGGACAATTGTTGGTAACATTAACATTACATTGATTGTAAAACTTTGTATCATGCATCGTTTAATATATATTGGGGGCATGCTCGTTGTGCATCATGCGAACAAGTGGGTATTATCATCCCATCTCATACCCCACAATTTTTTTACAAAGTTAAACACATACCTTAATACCTAGCTATCTCATTTTCTCAACCAAATGTTTTGTTTAGCCATTAAGGTTTTAGTTTGTTTGACATCTCTAACTGTGGTTATTTCATATATTCTACCTTTTATGTTTACATTCTACTTATGTAGAAGAGTTTATACAATTTTTTTGTATACTCACTAGGAATACATATAACTATTATTTGTGGTTATTTTATATGATTATGAATTTATGATCTATAAACACTTACATTTAGTATAAAGGAGGACAGGTTAATTGGGAATGGTACAATTACTGTATACAATTACATAAAAGTAAAATTATCTAAACGAATGAGGTAGTGTCTACGGCCACACGAAATGAATGTACTAAACCGTAAGCGTTGGTTCTTGAGTCCATCACATCACGAGACAACCGGGCAATAGTTTTTATTTCCGTGTGTCGTAGATGGCTAACACATTCAAAATGCCCATTAGGTTTTTTATGTTTTATAGTTGGCTCATGTAACTAGCTATTTGGCTCAAGTAACTAGCTCGTTGGCCCACTTTCCTTATATAATGATCGTTTAGTGGTGTATTGTTTTATTTTATTTTTTACCACTAAAACGAACTTTCATTATTCAAACAAACCAACGTTTACAACCTCAGCAAGATGCTGAAAACATGATAGAACCAAAACTGTGAACCAAGATACAACCACTTCTTAGTGATAGATCTTGATTATCACACTTGCAAATATATAAACAAATATTTACAACTAGTAAACAATCTTGTAAGATAAATCTATTAATAGTCTTTAGGCTTCAATCAATTTCCAACTGAGATGTTAAAGTTAGAATCTAGCTTCACTGCAGTTCATCTTGTCTCCATGATTTTAATCTTGCCTCAGTCATTCTTCCACCATCACGATCTCTCTTGTTAGTTGTTCTTGTGCACGAAAAAAAATACTCACACTACACGAAAAGGTTACACGTACTTCACTACGTACAAACCAAGACGAGTACACACTTCAACGTACACCACTCACTAAAGTAAGGGTTTCTACTGCTCTAATTGGTGTTGTGCTCTGCCTACTCTTTACATGCCCAAATACTCTCAGTCTCCCCTTCTTTATCTTATCGGATATGCTAGCCACTTCTATCATTTCCCTAAAAACCTCATTTCGTATCCGGTATATATAGCCTTATGTGCCCAAACATCCAACTTAATATCCTCATCTTTACTACCTCCACTTTGCGTACATGAATCGTGTACCTGTGATTTCATTTAATACGTTGAGCGATGTCGCCATAGTCCTCGATCGAGTTCCTATTTACAGTTTACAACTATGACGGGGATTAGGTGAGATGTTTAGCTCATGGCTTGTAGAGAGAGAGACCTAATGTTGATGAGACGGCTAGGGTTAAGGGTGATAATCCCTCTTTTATGATCTCTTATATACACTTAATAACCTTAAAGTATAATAAATTATATTCCCCTCATCTCATTAACAATGTTCATATTTTCTTTTTTATTTGTCCCAATACAAATGTTCATTTTTAAAATTTATTAGCGAGTTTCCAAGTTTACCCTTCAACACACATAATTAACATTAATAAACAATATTGATGAACCCAATTTTCAAAGACATTATTGTCATTTGGTAAGCAAAAATACTAATCATTATATATATCTTGAACTTTATGTTTTTCAAACCATGACATTTTTAATGAGACGGAGAGAGTAAGACTTAGGATAATTACCATCACAAAATATTTTTAACGTTCATTATAATTAAATAAATAATTGTGAGAGTCAACGTGATTATTTTATTTTATATTATTAGATTACTTTAAATATCTATCTTGCATATCAAGACACGCCCAAAATGACCAAACATAGTCCCCACTTCAGCCAAAACGCCAAGATTAAGGTCAAAACAAATATATGTGTAAAATTTGTAAATCCACTTACCGATCTTTTAAGAAAATCCATACGTGTGTATATATATATATATATATATATTACTATATATAATACACAAAAAAGGGTAAATTAAGACACTTAATTTTAAGAGTTTTACAAATGCTAATGCATAAAGTACATGTGTAATTAGGGGTAAAGTTGTATTTTAAACACAATTCACCCAATTTACAAGTTTGCCCCCTCATCTTTAACTATATTATGTTTTTAGTTATAAATGTTAAAGTAACTTCCCACCCACAATTTTTAAACGGAAATAATTTTTTCATACGTTAATATTTTTGTAAAAATACCGCATCATAAAAACGAGTATTTTATTCTGTTTAATTTGAATATAATATTGCTATAAAATTTTCAATTAAAAAAATTAATATGTTGCGTACGGGTGTTTACTGCCGGTTTTGACTGTTTTTAAGTTAAGCTTGTGAGTCCAGCCGTTAGTACTCATCTTTTGCCGTCGAAAACCATAACTAAACCATTGAAAACTGAAACCACACCGTTATTAACGGTCTGGTTCTGGTTTGATTTCACACTTTAAGTTTTGATAATAAAATTTGTTGAAAATGATTATTAATTAAACTATATCATCAATTCCAACTAAGTCAACATATGATACTTGAAAAGATAAAGTAAGTAAAAAACCGACTGAAAGTAAAAAACTCAGCCGTGAAATCAAACCGATGATCGGTTCAGTTTCAAGGTAAACGAACCATGAACACTCATAATTGCTACGTGATTAAAGGGTCTGCGTTCAAACACCCACTGCATCGCGCGGGCACCCGTCTAGTATGTATATATATATATATATAGAGGAGGGTTAAAGTACAATAATAGGTTATCGTACATTAGGTACGCGAGACCCTGCACCACCAGATCCTAATTGCAATTAAAACTACACGGAGGCATAATTGTAATTAAATCAAAAAAATACTTCTCGCACAACAGATCGTCATTTGCTGCAAGCCTTCAACCATAATCAATCATCCACAAAACTAAAGCATAATCAAAATCGATAAACCCATTATCGCTATAGTTTAATAATCTTCAAATTGATCAAAAATTGTTGATTTAATCAATAGAATTGATGTGTAGGAGGCTTTAGAATCATCAATCGATTATGAAATTGCATAATATACACTTAATTGAGCTATAATTAATGTTCATGTTTAAACGTTCTGCATAAAAACTTTAAACGTTCTGGACTTTTTGTACAGAACTTCTAAACTTTTTGTACAGAACTTCTAAATTTTTTGTCTAGAACTTCTAAAGTAAAAAAGTTTAGACCAAAATGAAGAAAAAGTTTAAACGTTCTGACCAAAAATGAACAAAAAGTTTAAACGTTTAACTAATACGTTCTGATCAAAACTACAAATTTAAATGTTCTGACCAAAACGAACACCTTTAAACGTTCCAGTTTAGATGTTCTGTACCAAAACTATAGAAGTTCTAACAAAAGGTTTAGAAGTTCTATACAAAAACTTTATACATTCTGTTTAAACGTATTATACGTTCTGTTTAAATGTTCAGAACAAAAATCAATTAAACTTTAAAAGTTCAGTACAAAAATATTTGGCAGCGGAAAAATTCACCATGATCGTAGTTAGAAAAAATTTCAGAGTGTAATAACACCGTGATTTTATTTCATAAACTAGGGATAAAACCCTATTTTATACAAAAATAAGATTTATAGGGATAAACCTTAATTTATAAAAATATGTTCTTTTATTATGGTGATAAGCCACTTATTTAAGCTAGTAGGCCCGCATACATCATTCATATGGTTTTAACAAGTTACCTGAAACATGTTTAGCAATATTTGATTGACAGGAAATACTAGTGAGTACATTCATTTATAAATGATAAATTTTTATAGTTGCTACATTAAGATTTTTGAATTTGTCTGCGTACAAATTACCGAAAAGTATTTGTCACTCGGTCGTGTCTATGATCGTGATCATATTACTTATTGGCTCACACTTGTCCAATAAATAACATGTAATAACCAAATATGGTAAGCCTTGTATACAAAACCCCACATATCAGTAGTTACCATCCCATAAGTATACAAGACTTAATCACTATAATTTGATTTTTCTATCTTCAATTTGTAAAGGTTTTATGAATAATGCTTGAGTAAAAAAATTTCCTGCCAACAAAAAAAAACTTATATTGTTATTTTCAATTTACATGGGTTGTTTCAACTTCCATTTACTGGTCGAGAACACTCCCAGCTAATGAAATGTTTATCATGACGTACTTCTAACTTTCAGTTATTTTTCTTTTGGCACTCACAAATTAAACAGACCCTAATTTCGTTAGTATTATTGCTAACATGATATTTTTTAATGATGAAAAATAAAATAAATTGTGGTTTTTACAGTGCTACTTCCTCTTTGTTCTCCACACGACCTTAACTGAGGTGGTTGCAGGCAATGCAAAAGAAAGATGGTGGCGATGGTTGTTATAAGAAGATGGAGTGTAGTTGTAGATGGTGGCTGATGGTTGCAGGTGGTGGAGTTTAACCGGTAATGACCATTGGCTAGTTGGGTGGGGTGTGAAAGTTAGGGTTTTATGTAAAAGAGAGAGGAAGTGGTGCCAAGCGAGCCACCTTTTTTTAAATTATTTCAACATTTTTAAAAAATTTGCGTCAACAATAATACTAATAGAGTTAGGGTCTAGTTAGTTTTCGAGTGCCAAAAGAAAATAAGTTTAAAGTTGAGAATGATGGTAAATATTTCATTAGTTAAGAGTGTTCCCGGCCAAAAAGTAAAAAGGTATGTTTGGTATGAGGTAACGGAATGGACGAAGAAATGTAATGATATGGTAATGAAATGGACAAAGAAATATAATGCTTTATTATTATTCTAATGAGATGTTTGGTTACCAAATGAGAATGAAATAAATCAATACTTTATGTTGTTTGGTAGGCAAGAAAAAAAAATAAATAAATAAAATGGTAGTGAGTGGCTGTAACGATCAAATTTCTTTTATATTGTTTTAATATATATAAACATTAAAGTAACAATTATAAGTGGGAAAAAAAAAGTCGGCCATTTTAAGTATGTAATAACAAAAGATAAAAATAAATATGAAATCATGAAATACATTTAAATTAAATCTTGTAATATGCATATATTAATCAAACTATCGCTACCTGTTATATTCCAGTTAGTAATATTCGATAACGGCGTTACGTTTAGAAACCTCTCGTAGAGCTCAAAACCAACTTTACGGCCAACCTGCACCTTTTTCCGGCAACCGATATGAACGCGAGCAGTAAAGAAGTAACCTTGTTAACTATCTCCACTCCGTAGCCAAACCCCACCACATCACAACGGACCGATCTTTACCAGCAACCCATCATTCTCACTGCCTATTATTCATCTTTAGCGTAAGGTAGCTCCACACACTCAAAAATTTCACTTACATACGTGTTTGTGTATATATATAAAAGAAACTAATAGACGGATTAAAGAATAAAAATAAAGAGCCTAATATATATTATAAGTATACATGTCCGTTGAAGTTAAAACTATAATGGTTATTTTAAATTTTTATTATATAATATAAACACTTACTATGTAAATTTTGATTAAGAATTGCGTTTTCTGTAAATTTGTAGAACTTTTCTAATTTATTCAAAAACTTATATTAAAAAAAAGTAACATATATAATAAGTATTTCTCATAAAAGAGTTATCTATTATTATTAAATATTTTGTTCCAATATAAAATAACTAACGAAAATGGTATATCTAAAAGTTCTGAAACGTAAAGATAAATGCATATGCATAGAATAGAAGAATATTAAATAAAACAAATAATAGTGCATAGACAACTAAAACGTTTTTATGAAATTTAATCTAAATATCACATAGTTAAGGAAATATTTTAAGACAATCTTTAATCACGAACATATATTACTATGTTTATTTGTTCAAGATAAATTTGAAACATACCAATAGTAATTTTAAATAACTTGTGTGTAGTTTATTTAGAACGCGCGTAAACAAGTTACGGTCCCTTTGGAACATTAAAGGTATGGATCCTTACCCCCCACTCTCCATTGCTTTCATATTCAATTGCTATAAATCCATTGAGTTAATATATATTTTATAACTCCTCACGTCTTTGATTTATCAATTAATTCACTTGGATGTCCGTTGGATTCCAATTCTGATTAAGCATTGAATTTAACTTTCATGTCATATGATATTATTATATTTGATTATACTCATAATCGCATGTTCCGATATATGTTACGATAGTATAATTGCTATGAGTTATGTGATAAGACATGTATTCCGATACCCTGAGTGCCGCTTCTCGTGGAGTGTCCAACGACCATGTTGTCGCGGCATCGACAACATGTGCACCAACCGTGACGGTGAGATCAATTCACGGCGTCTCTTAAGTACAAGTTTGGTACATATGGATATTTGGAGGCGTATGGATCAATCCTAGGATTAATATTAAGGAGATGGATAGCGGGTATGCCAACTCGCCATCTCGTGTGATGAATATTCAGGAGTAGCTACCTGTATATCGTCACGTTTTATGTTCGCTCATGGGTATATCCGTATGATACGTTATAATTTATTTGATAGTGTTACTTTGCATCGTATCATCAACCGTAAGTTCAATCTAAATTACGTTTCATTAATTCATTAATTATTAATTGTTTAAGCTTATTATTCCGTACTGAGCATTCGGCTCATTCCGTTATTTTTATACAGGTCCACAGGTTACTTTGGGTGGGATTAAGAGCAAGGAATAAAACATCAGGATCTTAATAAAATACCTTTTCAACCATGCTAATATGTAAATTAACCTTAAGTTTGTCTTGTCTAATGTGTTATACCTTTGACAAGTAAAATTATGTCTTTTGTTCAGAAACCATGTTATTGTGACACGTCAGCCCTTTTCGGGCCGAGGTGTTACAGTGGCAATGGTGGTTGGAGGTAGGTGGCGGCCGTGGCATTGGCAGTGGTGTGGTGGGGGGTGATGGTGGTTGGCGGTGGTGGGTGACGAGAGATCATGGTGGTTGGAGGTGGGTGGTGGGGGTAATGGTGGAGGTCGCAGGCGATGGTGGTTGGTTGCGGTAGTGACGATGAGCGGTGGCAACATTAAATGGTGGTAGTGGTGGTGTGACAGTGGTCGGTGGCAGACAATGGTGGTGAGGGGTAGGGGGCGTTGGGAGTTGGCGGTGGTGGGTGGCTAGCACTTATGGCGATGGTTGGTGGCGGTGGGTGGTGTTGGTGGTTGGCGCCGACGATGGTTGGCGCCGACGGTGGTGGTGGTTGTTGGTGGGTGTTGATAGTGGTGAGTGAAAAAAATATATGGTGAATGGAATGAAATTTAAATTTAATATTTCTTTTTCATTAACATAAATATATTTGTTTTTACATCCCTAACTTATTTTGTATACATTCTCTTTACTTATACAGAAAATTTTAAACATTGTTTTCATATACTCATTAGGAATCCATATAGCTATTATATGTGGTCATTTCATATGATTATCTATAAAAACTTACATTTAGTATAAAGGTGGATAAGTTTGGGAAATGGTACAATTACCGTATACAAAATGAATTAGATAAATGTAAAAGTATTCGAACGAATGGGGTTGTGTCTCCGACCACAAGAAATGAACAAACTGAACCATTAGCGTCGGTTGAGACCCATCATATAACAACTAGGGGTATAGTTATTGTGTTCGTGTGTCGTAGTTGGCTCACACATTCAAAATGGCACAAGCTTTTTTATGTTTTATATTTGGCTCATGTAACTAGCTAATTTGTCTAAAGTAACTAGCTCGTTGACCCATATAACTTAGTTACTTTCCTTATATAATGGTCGTTTAGTGATGTATTATTATTATTTTTTTTACCACCAAAATGAGCTTATATTATTCAACAAACCAATGTTTACAACCTCAGCAAGATGCTGAAAACGTGACAGAAACAAAACTAAATTTGAACCAAGATACAACCACTTCTTAGTGATAGATCTTGAATTATCACACTTGTAAATAAATAAACAAATATTTACAAGTAAACAATCTTGTGATATAAATCTATTAGTCCTTTGTTCTTTTGTTTTACTCACATAAATGTACACACCTATTTTAATTTTAATTGCCTTTATTCATGCAATTCTTCTTGTCTCCATGGTTTTAAATTTTAATCTTCCCTTAGCATTCTTTCACCAACACGATCTCTCTTGTGTTGTGATATAGTATATGTCACAGACCCCGACCCCTATATTCTGGGAGAGAAGCCGTGAATATTGATCGGTGGTATCGATGTTTATAAAATTATTTTGCAACGGAATATTTTTATCAGAAACGTAGTTAGGAAGAATGATCAGAGTTATAAAAACACCATGATTATATTTATTATAAACTGAGAATTTAATCCATTTTGATACAAACATAAACTTTATAGGGATAAACCCTAATTTACAAAACACATTTCTTTATTCTGGTGACAAACCACTTATTTAAGCTGCAAGCCCGCAGACATAATTCATTTGTCTCTAACAAGTCACCTGAAACATGTTTAAAATATTTGATCAACAAGAAATACTGGTGAGTACATTCATTCGTAAATGACACATTTTACATTTACAACATTAAGATGTTTTTATTTCTGCCTGCTTACAATTTACTAAAAGGTATTTGTCATTCGATCGTATCTATAACTGTGGTCATATTATTTATTGGCTAACACTTGTCCAATAAGTAACGTGTAATAGCCCACTAGGCAAGCCTTGTATACAAAACCCCACAATAACAGTAGTAACCATCTCGTAAGTTTACAGAGACTTAATCACTGTAATGTATTTAAAATACTTTAAAAATATATTTGAAAAAATTTACACATCTGCCATGAGTTTTATAGGTTTTGAAATTATCATGACAGTGTCGGAAAAAACAGTTGTCTCACGCAAATGTGAGTTGTACAAAAACTCGAATGTTTCACATTGCAAGTTTACAATTAAAGAACGCTTCCTGGTATTAAACACCTAGGTTAAACACAATGTATTATATCTAGACTAGTATAAAACCAATAATCTTAACGATAATCAAGAGAATAGAAACTTTACACGATGACACAATGTCTTACCTTGGTATTATAAGTTTCTTTCGATCGGATAGGATATCGCTACGATCACTTAGGTATTATACCATCTTCTTAATATATATAAGGAAATTTCAGAGAGAAAGAAAGATTTTGGACAAAGACTGAACGTCTCATTTCCAATCTATTTATAGCTGATTTTGGAACCCTTTGCGATACGCGATGGTTATAAACAAAGGGCATCGCATATCGCAAAGAATCTTATAGCTTTGTCGAGTCACTAGTTTTATAATCTAGCGATGTGGGACAAGAACTTACACTCCTATTTATACCATAGTGTAATCCTCTTTTTTTCTTTCATTTACCAATATGGAATGAAATTTTTCTTCTTCTATTTCTTTACTCCACCTTTAATTAATTTTTGTGGTTTGTTATAGTATATAGCCAATAATGCCACGAAAAAAAACTCACACAACATTAAATGAAACACGAAAAGTTGCACGTACTTCACTACAAACCAAGAATAGTAAACACTTCAACGTACACCGCCCACTAAAGTAAGGGTTTTTACTGCTTTAATTGGTGTTGTGGTCTGCCTACTCTTCACAATCATCTCAAACTCCCCTCCTTTATCTTAACCGATATGCTAGCCACTTCTAAGATTTTCCAAAAAATTTCATTTCATATACGTAAATATAACTTTATGTGCCTAAACATCCACCTCAACATCCTCGTCTCTGTTACCTCCACTTTACTTGCATGAATTGTGTACATGTGATTTCGTTTAACGCGTTGATAGATTACGCCATAGTCCTCAACGAGTTCCCGTTTAGGGTGTACGGTTTATAACGGGGATTAGGTGATATGTTTAGCTCGTATTGTGACGGCTAGGGTTAAAGGTGTTAATCCCTCTCTTATGATTATAATAGTAAGGGTAATTACGATAATCGAATAATTACTGTCATATAATATTTTAAATATACATTCATTAAAATTAAATAAATAATTAATTATCTAGAGAGTCAAGACACACGTTTATTTTATAAGCCAATGAGTTAGTGGTGGAGTGATAAGGGGGAGACTTGATGTTTTATGTGACCCAGCTGGTTCGATTCCTGCTCCCATCATTTGGTTTCAGAGGTACCAGTGTGATGATGTGAGACTAGACGAGTAGGTCACTTTCACTAGTTAGATCCTTGAACTGAACAGATTTTATCTCACCGCACTGTCGTACCTTCGGGTGAGTGTTCATGAGCATTAGCCTTAGATTTCCATAATCGAAACATAGTCCTCACTTCAGCCAAGACTTCAAGATTCCGATATGGTGAATTTAATTTGTACCCATTTAGAGAATTTATTGACCGTTAAAAAAAAGGTTAATATAAATATTTATCTTACATATCAAGACAAACCCACCAAGCATGACCAAACATAGTCCCAATGTTGTTGAAACCGGACCGGACTGGCCGGTCGAACCGGTCCGACCGGGATTCGGTCCACCGACCGGTCCGGTTCACATAGTTCGCTCGGCTGACAGGGAACCGGCCGGTCCGAACCGGTTCGGCCGGTCGAACCGGGAAACCGGACCGGTTGAACCGGTTTTCTAAGGAAAAAAATAATTTTTTTTGAAAAAATCATTTTTTAAGCTTGATCCGTCATTTTTTTGACCAAATTTGTTCGGCTGGTCCGACCAGTTCGACCGGTTGAACCGGTAGGCCGTCCGGTTCGGTGTCCAGTCCGGTTATGAAAACATTGCATAGTCCTCACTTCAGCCAAGACTTCAAGATTCTGGTCAAAACAAAGAAGAGCGTGCATCCACCGACCGCTCTTTTAAGAAAATCCATATGTATGTGTTTATGTAAATAAGGATGAGTAAATGAATAAGCCAAATCATTGCTTCCAATGTCTTCCAAAACAGTACCTCTTGAAAATATCTATGACATATATGATTACATCACAGTTTGTACTTTATAACACAAAATGAACACCTGACTGTAAACTTCATTATCGCTTAGAGTTAAGACTCCCCGTTGTTAAGGGGCTTTAAAGCCAAAGTTAAAGCGCCAGGTTCAAGGTTTGGTCATCAAAGTAAAGAACCTAGCCGGGTAGGAGCTGGTTTCAGGTATGATCATGTGTTTGACTGGTTTTATTAGGTTTTTATCGTTTTTGCGCCAGGTCGGTCCAGGTTTTGACTAGGTAGAAGTGGAATCGGTTCCGATGGGTAGAAATGGTATAGGTTTGTTTGTTGTTAGTACTTAGGAGTTAGGACAATTATAATAAAACAAAAGGTTTTATGTGTGCGTGTCATTTATACACACCAGCCCCCATTCTAGCTAGTTTCACTGGTGTAATTCACACAAATGGCTTCATCATAGTACATATCATTAATTAATATGGGACCATGTAGAAATCTCATTATTTTTGGTTCAGCATAACACAATATATACCTGCTGTATCTTATCCTTGCACTCTTATAGTTTATATATATTGTTATCTGAGACGGTAAGTTGTTGATTCTTGAATCTCAATCATATTTGAGTATATATATAAATATATAATCGATAGATTGATTTTCACAGGAACATGTTGAATGGTATATATAATGAGTTGACTTCTAAAACACGGATATGTAAAGGTGATTCTCTTTTGATTACTAAATAATGATTACCAGCTCTTATCTATGTGTTTATGTTATGTTGTTTGTGATTTAACTTCTAATGTTAAGCCTTACAAGTTACATCTCTTATCTACTAGAAAAAAGAGATGTTTTTCTACAACTATATTCATAGGAAATTCGTTGAAAAATCCAATTTCTAACAGTTTTCCAACAAAAAAGTTACGTTGGAAAAACACATGCTTGAAAATCGTTTTCCAACAACTTTTCTTACAAAATTGCTACAAAAACATATGGTTGTAAACTTCCTACAAATTCCCTATAAGAACTATTTTGACTTAACATAATGTTAATTAGATAATATTGTAGCAAAGTTGGAGCTTATTCTTTTTATTGGAACTACTTGTCGTAGGAAATTTTTGTGGGAAAATGACTTGTTTCTAGTAATCTATCACAGTTGTGAAGGTTAAAAGATCATATAAACTTATATCAGAATAATTACTGCTACATGCCTGATTGCACAAAATATTGAGTCTTTATAATGTGATTTGGGTAATTTTTTACACCTTTTTCTAAAGGCCTAAAGTTACCAACAGAATTACAACATATACACTCTTGTCAAGCATTTAGCAATAATTAACTGTTTACTTTTAATTATCAACTTTTATCTTTTTTTGTTTATTATGTAATTTGCACTTATTATTATTTTGGTGTTATGACAAAGAGTAATTGATGTAGACATGTTAGCTACAGCTCTTGGATGATATCAGTCAAAACTCAAAACCAAGGGTTTTCACAAAAGTAAATTCGGTTACAAAATATTTGCATTTCATTATATCATTCCATTAGCCTCACCAATCGTGTCTTAATACCCTTTTTTTCTAATATTGTTTCATGTAACAATGTGAAATACCATGAACCTGAATGAGGTTATTAGGTTATGCAATTTCAAATTATTTAGTTGAATACATCACCAATCAGTAAGTCTGCAAGTACATTTATATGAAAAAGAAGTTCTTAAAAGTCAAGAGCATGGCGCATTAGGTCATGGGTAGTGAGCGACAAAAGGCAGGGTTTTTTTTGCGACAACACCATCCTCTAGGCGATTTTTGGGCGATAAGTTGTGGTGGGGGGATACCTTTGTCGCTGGTGGTGTGGGTTGAAAATAATAATAAAAAATTAAAAACGGTGATAAAAGGCAACACCACCACTACACCCTTAAAATGAAAATAGTTCATCTGTTAACGTGTCGCCATGTTTCGAACTGCCTCCATTCTGTAGCCCTCCACTACACATAGTCTTAGTCATTAAACTCTAACATCATGAATTATTTAATCTTAATTTGGCCAATTTTGCACAAATATCCAACTTCCAAATGAAGAAAGTGTCACTTGGTTCTTGGTTTATTGGTCTTGATGTTGAGCGTATCGATGATACATCGTTTTCGTTTGTTTTAATTTTGTATTGTAACACTAATTATTGTTGAAGTTGTATGAACATCATAGCATCATCTGATTGGAGTTGTTTTGGCATTTCATGTAGATCAGTTGGAAAGACTTGAAGATGTTCACAAGATATTTTGCGAGTTCATATGATGAATCTATGTCTACTGTCAAGATTAGTGAGTTCATATGATGAGTTTGGTTACTAAAACAGATAAAATTTTGGTAGACTAGTTTGTTGTAACAAATTTACAAGTTCTATCCATGAAAAAGAAACAAGGTTGAAATTTCACCATTTGATGAATAGTAATATATGTGAGACTGACATATTTTGGTTCTTAATATGTATATAATTTATATAAGTATTGCATTATTTTTCCAAAGAAAATGTATCTATCCTTTTTATATTAATACTTAAAAGTATTAATTTATTAATTTTATTTGTGTTCAACAATTGCGTTTAAAATATGACAATGTAAATTTAAAGTTCTAAATTTTGGCTCAAAAAATACTCACGGTTCAATATTTTTCATATATACACATTTTAAAATAATTAATAAATAAACAGGTCCATCCATGAAACCGTCAAGTTGGTAAGAAAACCATATTTTAGCTAAACATGTTTATGTTTTGATCGAAAATTGACCCGACCTCTTTAGACTGAACCCAAAATGTTGAACTTTGTGTTTGTTTTTGTCGTATCAGAAATTCGGACCTAATCCGCTCATTGTTATATTTGTGTCATTTGAGGATTGGCAATAAGCACGTTCTACATTTCGGTTTCATTTGAAGATGAGGTAGAAATCAAAATAGTTGAAGTGGTTCATAATGTGATGATAGTGTTTTCATGTTCGAGGATGATATCGCAACTGAATGCGAGATTTTCTTTAAGTAGCCTATTCCAATCGAAATCAAAAAAGATTATGAACACTTTCTGATATTATATATGTTTGTAAATTGTAAATGTAATACTAATACATAAATTGTAAATGTAAGTATTCAAATACAGTTTGTATTATTTACTATTAAATTTTCTTAATTTTAAAATTTTTGTATCCAATCTCGTGTAGTACACGGATTTATAATACAAAATAAATGAGTTATCTTATGAGAAAAATTCATTAAACTAAACTTTTATTTGTAGATATAATAATATAGTGACAAAAACTAACACCTATACTCGAGAGTTATGCAATGCAATTAAAATTATATACTTGAATTATACAACAATCAGTTATCAAAGGTATAACGAAATTCAAAGTATCCAATAAAGATCGACTTAACGACCGATCTAAAGTTCGTCATGACTCGAAGCTGTCGAAAACGATGGAAATTCAACTTTATTTCCGCAAGCTCGTCCGTGAGGTAAAACCGGGCATTTGATGAACTCAGTAGCGGATGCATCGACACATTGATACACTTGGAATATTTGGTGGTTCCCTGAGGAGTCCACATTGCACTCAATAAAAGGTTCATAACCTACACCCTTTGTTATTGCCTCTTTGATTTGGCTCATTGTGTGGAACACCCTATCAGCAGGTCTAATTCCTACACTCAAATTGCATACAATATTGGTTTAGTTCAAGTATTACTTGTACTATTTCAATAATAATCATATTCATCTTGTGATAATATATAAGGTTTAATTCACTTTTGAATAACTACAAGTTGACCATTAAAAAAAATATTGATTACATTGTTTCTAAATTAATATACACATTGACCTTTTTAACCAATAAATAGATAAACACCTGTAAAGTTGGTGAACATTACGTTTGATGATGATCTATGATATGGGTCACCATCAAACGTAATTTTCACCCAATAAGTTACATTCAAACATAATTTAATTATCATTAGGTGTAATTTTTGTCTATTACATGACGATCACTACATATCATGTGTCATGATCTAATCTGATTTATTTACTGCATAGACATATTTTTTGCATGCTGCGCCTAAATATGCCATGCATGGTTATTTTATATATGTGATTTTCATCTATTGTACCTAAACATGTCATGTGCTATCTTATATATGATAAAAGTCAATGCTTATGCAAAAAATCAGTTTAGTCAATGTTTTTTTTTCTTATTTTGTTGGTAAACTGCTTTCACATATTTTATAATTCGAAAAATAAACGGTTGTACTTTTCGCATAAACAGTCGTACCCGCATTCTCGAGAGCATGGAGAAGGTTTGCCTTTTTCTTGAGCGAAAGTGCAGCCTCAAAATAACCTCGCTCGTCGAAAATAGATTCGGCACAAGTACCGTGTTTCTCCCATTCATGACGCCAAAACTTCAAACCGTCGCCACTTGGGCATGCAAGTGTTGGCCAATGCTCTTGTAGCACACTTTCAAGAGTTGAGACCTACACATAGTGTTTGCTATATTTAGTATCATAACATTATCTTTTTCTCAAAAAATTGAAAACGGGTTTAGTACCTTTGAGTCATCAAACGGGTTGGAGGAGTCACAGTTAGACGGATATGTGCCATCGTTATAATTAGGCCAAAGCCCATGGATACTGAAATCTTCGGCTGGCTTTCCAGTTTTTGGATAGCAACAACCTCGCCTTGAGTCACAGTATGATGCTGGCCACTGTGGATCACCATTAATAATAGAATTATAACATAATATTTATATCACTAAAGGTTGTTCATATGTTGTGACGGTTAATAAAGATATCGAAAATAAACAATGAACAAACCTGTTGAACAAAATAAAAGAAATCGAAGTCTTTAGCGGCGGTTAAAAAAGCAACACTTTGTGTGACCAAAAATATGACAAGCAATGTCCTCCCATTGGACTTCATCATTATGTGTCTAGATTAACTTTAGTTGTGTTTGAAAGCAAGTTTAGATGTACAAGACATGTTGCTTATCAATGGGTATATATACACACAAACAACAGAATATGCCTTTGAAGTATTATTCTATCCTAACCTTGCTTGTACAAATAAGCTATTGCTTCACGTTTATGCCTCAACTATATATTATTATAATCATTATGATTATTACTATTATTGTTAATCTTATACATACACATATAATTAGAGCTCTATACAAAACATTATATATTACGAGAACACGCATAAAAGATATATTTATTTATATTTCCAATTTTAATAAATTTTCCAACACAAGAAATGGAAGATATAAAATATTCATCTTTTTGAAAACTATAAAAACATGCATAAACTTTGTTTGTGTACATAATTTACGTACATGTAAGTATGCACATGACTAAATTTCCTATTTCATGTACCTTCAAACATATTTTAACTTTCTAACCTCTTCTTTTTTTTTCGAACAACAAAAATATATTAAAAGACATTGAATATTAAGATATTTGGCGTGCGAAAACAGAAAAATTACATAACTAAAAATAGGGTTTTCAACCACTGTGTCCATGATAAAGTACATTTTTTTCCATACTCGAATACCAATAAAACGAAAAATAAACAACTTCGTCAAAAATACACTTCTTCGAGATAACTATGTCGTTCTGAAGCTTCTAGAGAACTATTTATTTGATAATTCACATGTATATGCTATTTATATAAATGTACTTTAATTATATTAATAATTAATTTCTTTTACATCAAGTAATGTTTGCCATAAAGAGCAAGGTGTGGGCACCCTTAATGTTTTCATGTTGATAAATGTTGAGCTTGCGTACACTCAATTAAAATTATTAGTTACATGAAATAGACGCCTTCTAAATTTGGCAATAATTGAATATATGCATACAAATGATTATTAAAATCTTACTTCTAAGAACTATCAAAAAACATTACGTCCCAAATAGTCTAACTCAAAAGTATCTTACGTGACACATTTTTTCTTCACCATTCCATTTGGAGCTAAAATTAGATTTCATGACAACTTGTTTTGTTTAAAGCGTTACAAGATTACCACACGACCGATTGAATTGTAGTGTGGTCTATCATTGTGTTTATTTGATGTACGTCTAGTCAGCATGTTTGGTGTGGATGTAAGGATTAAGGATCGACCATGTGTCAATTGGAGTATGCATATACGGATTACACTCTGAAATATATTCCGCATTTATAAAATAATGAAAACCTTATAAGGTATTGTACATTATAAACAACCATTTATACAAGTATAACAAAAACAACTATAAAAACTTTTAAGTATAAGTATTATTTTACAACTTCAGTTTTCAAAGATATCAAACAAGCCAGTAAATGTCAAAATAGGTGCGGGTAAAGTTGATCCATAAATAACTAAAAAATAATATGTAATATTGTACACAGTAGAAAGAGTACTGAGTTACTTAATAATATCGATAAGAGTATGTAGGAGCACAAGGCAACATTCAAAATTGTCATCGTAGTAACTAGTAAGACACTGTTATTAACGAACATCGTAGTCAAGATCGTATGTTTACCTACATATGTACCCTGAGAGAGCATCCGTTAACATAATTTATGTTTTCATCATAAAAATCACTTTAATTAACATATTAAACGTGAAAGGAAGAATAAAAAACCTATTCATTATGATTCGATAAGGTCCTTTCTAATATGGTGTGATGATAGAAAGTCTTGATTTTCCGGTGGATACTCAGGTTGATCCATATAAACAACACTTTTAGAAGGATATATGATGCAGTTAGAAGCGCATGTCAAATGGCAATCAAGAAACTCATATGATTATTAGACAAAAGCTTGGAACCAAAAGGTTCTAAACCTTCAAGGTTTACACAATTATTCAAAAACCAAAACTAACAAACTAAACAATGATAACTCTACTTAAACTAAAACAATAGGAGATAAACTTGGAAACAAAATAAATATAAAACAATAAAAGATAAAATATCAAATAAAATATTCTCATAAAAATACTCCTGCATACCCGATTTTGAATTATTATCAACTTAAAAACCTAAACATCATGTGTTGTGTCGCTCAACTTTGGACTGGAACAATGATGCCAAATCCACGGCTTTACTCAAATGGCTCAAGAAACTCATAGTTTATTCATTGGCTTAATCTAACCGAATGGTTAGAGACGAACCAAAAAGTTCAAGAACAAACGTTCTTCACAATATTCTTAATATAAAAAACTAACTAGAGAAAAGACCTAACAACCATATTTATAAATAACAATAAACGTAACATTTGGGTCGGGCCAACCTAATGGGCCGGATCTCCTGCATCAATATAGGTGGCTCAATGAACGACTAGTTCAGTCATGAAGGTGTTTGGGTCTTCCCTGTAACTAGAGATAACTTACAGGCGCTTAAAGGCTCTAGATGGATGAGTTATGCCAACTGGCAATTCTCTATTTGTTGATTGTTCAAAAAAAGGTTATGATTAAATAAAGTAATAAAAACATTACTTCACAAATTATACCATAACAACGATAAAAATCATTTGTTTATAACTTTTTAAAAAGCCGAACTCGAGCTTTAAAATACGACGCTTTCCAAAGGTAATTCAAGACACGCCAAACTTAAGCTTTCATAAATCAAAACAAACTAAACTCAAACTTCGAGTTTGACTAGTTTACACCTCACATCTTTAGTTTTTGTTCAATCAGCCCCTAAATTCTCCAACTTTCTTACCAATCAACAACGAATCCGATAAACCCACATCATCAATTTGTTAATTTTTCAATCATACAAACACAATTGCTAATTAGGGTTTCGAACCCACTTGCTAAATGGGCAATTGGGTATTTGGGTATTTGATCTAAGGTCATTGTAGGCTGAAAGCTTGGTGCTTTTAAGGCCAGAGTGTGCTTCTTGTGGCAGAAAAAAAGGTATCTTTATTTGTTTAATTTTCTTGGTGTTTATGGGTTTTTGTTAATATTGAAAGATATATGAATTTGTGTTATAAAATATGTTTGTTTAGAAGTAAATTGCAGTTTCATAATTAGGGGTTTGTTAGTTTTGAAATGATTGATTTTAGAGGTGTGCATGGGTCGGTTTTGGGTCGGGTTTTGCCCAAAACCATATTCGGTTAATCGGTTTTGAAGGTTTTGCCCAAAATTTGAAAACAATTGGTATCGGTACCAGTACCGAAATGTTTGGTTCAGTACCGGTATTTCGTGAAAAATTTGGGAAATATTGGTACTGGTACTAAAAACTCAAAACTTGGTTTGGTACTGGTATCTAAAACGCTCATCCCTAGTGGAAACTAGGGGCGTAAACGAGTTCCGAGCCTGCGCACGGCTCGTTTCGAGCTTTTTTCTAAAGCTCGAGCTCAGCTCATGAGTTTTTTTAAGCACGGGCTTGGCTCGTTTATTATTTAATAACCTTGTTATACGTGTTTTAAATTATTTTTTATATATTTTGAGAAAAACCTTAAACGAGCCAACGCTCGGCTCCTTTCAAGCTCTTTTTCTAAAGCTCGAGCTCGGATCATGAGTTTTTTTAAGCTCGGGTTCGGCTCGTTTATTATTTAATACCCTAATTATACATGTTTCAAATTGTTTTTATATATTTTGCGAAAAACCTTAAATGAGCCAACGCTTGGCTTGAGCCCGAGCTCGAGCTCGGCTCATTTCAAGCTCTTTTTCTAAAGCTTGAGCTCGGCTCATTAGATGTTTTTTTAAGCTCAAGCTTGGCTCGTTTATTATTTAATAACCTAGTTATACGTGTTTTAAATTGTTTTTATATATTTTGAGAAAAACCTTAAACGAGCCAAAGCTCGGCTTGAGCTCGACTGTTCAGTGTGAAATTTATACATAGAAATCCAAATGTGGTAAAACTTTAAAATACACAAGGCTTGTTAAGACTCGACAAGCCTAAACGAGCTTCCCATACAAGGATCAATCCTAGGTTCAATAATTAAATGAGCTTTTTTTGAGGCTCAGGCTCGGTTCGAGCTCGAAAAAGCTCAGCTTGTTTTGAGCTTTTTTATCGATCCAATCTCGAGTGGCTCGGCTCGTTTGCACCCCTTAGTGGAAACCTTAAGTGTGCAGACCCAATTCCGAAGCTGACATGGGATGACTGGATTAGGCATGACTTGATAGACTTGCACCTCTTAGAGGACATGTTAAAAGTGTTGATTAGAATGATATTGTAGCATGTTTTTGTATATATTCTAGTGCATATGTCAGATTTACAGTTTCATATAATAAGCAGGTGAAGCTATGAGTACAAGCATACCTGATACAGTTGATGAAGGAAGTGACAAAGATGGTCAAATTGTTACTTCATCTGCAAGAAACGTTACAAACGCTGAAGGAGATAAAGATTACGAGTTACATGACGGTATTGAGTTTGAATCTCATGAAGCAGCATATTCATTTTACCAAGAATATGCAAAATCTATGGGATTCACCACATCGATAAAAAACAGCCGCCGGTCAAAAAAGTCAAAAGAATTGATCGATGCTAAATTCGCGTGTTCAAGATACGGTGTCACACCGGAATCTGATGGCGGGACCCACAGGCGCCCGACTGTCAAGAAAACCGACTGTAAAGCAAGCATGCATGTTAAAAGGAGAAAAGACGGGAAATGGTATATTCATGAATTTATAAAAGATCATAATCACGAGCTTTTACCGGCTTTAGCGTATCATTTTAGAATTCATAAGAATATAAAGTTAGCCGAGAAGAACAATATTGATATTTTATATGCGGTTAGCGAAAGAACGAAGAAAATGTATGTGCAAATGTCGAGACAATCGTTCGGGAATAATAGTGTTGACTTTTTAAGGGAAGAGTTAAATTATAACTTTGACCGAGGGCGTTACTTATCACTTGAAGAAGGTGATGGTCAAGTTATACTCGAGCATTTAATGCATTTCAAGAAAGAAAACCCTGACTTTTTTTACGCGATTGATTTAAACGAAGATCAACGGTTAAGAAATTTGTTTTGGGTCGATGCGAAAAGCCGAAAAGATTACGTTTTTTTTAACGATGTGGTGTCTTTCGATATAAGTTATGCTAGAACCAATGATAAAATGCCGTTTGCTTTGTTTATCGGTGTGAATCATCATTTTCAAGCTATATTACTTGGGTGCGGGTTGATTGCAGACGAGTCAAAGTCAACATATGTTTGGTTAATGAAAATGTGGCTTAGAGCAATGGGCGGGATTGAAAAAGCTCCGAACTTGATAATAACCGATCAAGGGAAAGCATTAGAAATGGCAACGGTTGAAGTGTTTACAAATTCCCGGCATTGTGTCGCTCTTTGGAGTATTCTTGAAAAGATTCCCGAGAATCTTGCGCATATGATAAGTTCATTTCTAAGTTTAATAAGGTTATATTCAAATCACTGACTGACGAGCAATTCGATTTGAAGTGGTTTAAGTTGGTTGGTCAATTTGAGCTTCACGAAAATGAGTGGTTTCGTTCTTTATATGAAGATAGAGAAAAATGGGTCCCGGCTTTTATGAAAAATGCCTTTTTGGCAGGAATGTCTACTACCCAACGGGCCGAAAGTGTAAATTCGTTCTTTGATAAGTATATTCACAAGAAAGTTACGCTTAAAGAGTTTGTTAGACTATACGGGTCGATTCTTGAAAACCGTTATCAAGAAGAAGCGATTGCCGATTTTGACACGTGGCATAAGCAACCGGCTTTGAAAGCCCCGTCACCGTGGGAAAAACAAATGTCGTCGGTTTACACACACGATTTTCAAAAAATTCCAAATTGAGACATTGGGGATGAGTGGATGTTTTCCAAAACCAGAACGGGAAGACGAGTTGACCACGGTCTACACGGTCAAAGACTCTGATAAAGCCGAAAGCTTTATGGTGACATGGCACAAGACAAAGTCCGAGGTTTGGTGCTCGTGTCTTTTGTTTGAATACAAAGGTTTTCTTTGCAGACACGCGTTAATCGTTTTGCAAATGTGCGGGCTTCCGAATATTCCGTCTCGTTATATTTTGAAACGGTGGACTAAAGATGCAAAGAACAATAATCAATTGGAGGGTGAGTTAGATGATCGGTTGCAAACGCGCGTGCAACTATACAACGATTTATGCAAGCACGCGATTCAGTTAGGTGAAGAAGGATCTTTATCCGAAGAAAGTTATGATATTGCGTTTCGTACACTTGTTGAAGCTTTGAAAACATGTGTAAATGTGAATAACAAAGAATCTAGTAATAATGCAATTTCGTTCCGTGATGTGGAAGATGAGAATTTAGGAGGCGTTTCTGTAAAACGAGTAAAAGAAAGAGTGCTACTAAGAAAAGAAAGGTTAGTGTCGGGATTTTTTTCCGCTAATGTATGCATATTTTTCGTGTATAATTTATATATTTTTAATAACTTGATGTTTTTGTTTAAATTATGTAGGTTCAATTAGAACCTGAACCTATAATGCTTGAAGCTCGAGACAGCTTGCAGCAAATGGTTCGTTTTGTTGTTTATCGTAATCCTATTTCTATCGGTTTTGTGTTTGAAACTTTGAATTAATTAAATCTTTTACCTATATTGTCTTTGCATATAGGAAAGTATGAGCTCAGATGGAATAACTCTTCATGGTTATTATGGGACACAACCAAATGTGCAAGGACTGGTATTATTATTATTATTTTTATTATTATTATTATTTTTATTATTTTTTTTGTCAGTTTAATAATTTTTAGTTGGTTGTAATATTTTAATATACGTGTTTAACCGCAGTTAAACTTGATGGAACCGCCTCATGATGGTTACTATGTCAATCAACAAAGCATGCAGGGACTGGTATGTAAATTGATCAAAGTTGGCATCTTTTATTGAGTACTTATTAGTTTTTAAAATTTTAAATTATTTATTTATTTATTTATTTTTTATACAGGGCCAGTTAAATTCATTAGCACCAACTCATGATGGTTTTTTTGAGGCTCAACAAAGCATACATGGTCTGGTATGTAAATATTAACTATTTAGAAAGATATAAAAGAGCTTTATTATTGTTGTGTTGCTAGTTTTGTTTTAAGTAGGGGTGCAAATGAAACGAGCCGAGCTCGACCAAGCTCAAGCTAGGGTCGTTAAACTTACACAGAGCTCGAGCTCAGCTCGTTTCGAGCTTTATTTTCAAAGCTCGAGCTCAGCTCGTGAGTAGATTTTCAAGCTCGAGCACGGCTCGTTTACTATTTATCAATTATATTTTATATAATTATAATTAGTTTTATATATTTTTTTCTATTATAATTTTATGTATAAAATAATATATATTATTTAGTTATTTTTATTTATTTTTTCATAACATTATATACATTAATTAATAGTTATTAAATATATATTTTAAAAAATTATATAAATGACAGGCTCGTTTAGGCTCGCGAGCCGGCTCGGGCTCGGCTCTTTTACTATTTATCAATTATATTTTATATAATTAAAATTATTTTTTTATATTTTTTTCTGTTATAATTTTATGTATAAAATAATATATATTATTTAGTTATTTTTATTTATTTTTTCATAACATTATATACATTAATTAATAGTTTTTAAATATATATTTTAAAAAATTATATAAATGACAGGCTTGTTTAGGCTCGCGAGCCGGCTCGAGCTCGATAAGTGAAGTACGGGCTCGCTTATTAAACGAGCTTACTTTTAGGCTCGGGCTTGGGCTCGATTAAGCTCGGTCCGATCGAGATTTTTAACGAGGCGATCTCGAGTAGCCCGCGAGCAGCTTTGCTCGTTTGCACCCCTAGTTTTAAGTTTTTTGTTATCTTACAATTTGTGATTTTCATTTGTATTTATGTAGGGGCATTTGGATTTTCGACCGTCAAGTTTTGGTTACAGTTCGCAGGTTAGTGACCAGAAAAAACACGAAAAACAGTCAAAAGTTGGTTTTTATAATTTATTAATAAAGTTTTGTCTAAATTTTTAATATTGATATTACTATGTTGTTTACAGGATGAACCTAGTTTGAGAATCAATCATATGCAAAACAACCCTTCTAGACATTCATGACACAAATCATTTTGGAATGTAGATAACTTTTGATGGTGGGTACAAACTATGATGTTGGAACAAACCTTATTACTTATGAATGCCAAATATATTATGTTTGTTGGAATCTTTACCATGTTGATGTTGTACTTTTAGAGTGTTGTAATTTTGCACTATTATTTTGATTTACTTTGGTTTAAACGTTAACATGTTCAGTGTTTTAGCGGTTTGTTGGTTTAACTGGTTGATTCGTTTATACGCAATTTATTAGCTATGAAGAGGTCTTGACCGGGTTGAGACATCTAATACTATGCAATATTATACTTATTCAAAGGAAAAAAAGTTCACCTTATGTTTTATATACTGAGCGTCTTATCTTATGTGCTATGTTTAAAGTAATAAATATACGTGTTTATACGATTCTCTTAATCCTCTACTTAAAATTGGTTCTGTTTTGTTATTTTAATGTCCATTTTGTCTAATTACACTAAAACGTTACTATTTAGCATCCAAACTTCCTTTAAAACTAACATAGAATGAAGTTCATCAAAGATTGATGAATCCATAAGACTCAAACACAGGATTTTTGAGTGTTTAAAGGACTGTCACTCCTACTCAGTCACCAACTCTATAATAAACTGAAATCAAATTAGCTGATCAAACAAAACCAAAATTATCGATTCAAACATTTATTAGTAAGTAGTTAACAAAAAAAAAAAAAAATAGGAGAAACGTTTTCCTAGTTTTCGGTTATTTTTTTTCAGACCCAAACATGTAACACCCAAATGTAAAACTGAATAGCGATCCTTGACCCACACACAACCCTAACTCAAATATAGTTTGTTTAAACATTTATTTTTTTTATTTAATTATTTATTTATTTTATAGTTTTTAACACTAAACCAAGTAAGAGCATCCACAACACTGGATGTCCACAAAACGCCACATCTAGATCCCAAACTTTTCACCAAACCTCCATAAACCCATCAAAAGTTATTAAAATCGTACATATAATGTATGTGTGTGTGTGTGAGAGAGAGATAGAGAGGGGGGGGGGGGGGGAGTGACACCAACATTTCCGTTCTTCCTCACGTTTGCAACGTTGAATAGAGCTGGCATATCGTGTATACCCGTACACGATAAGACACGAACACGATAATACACGAACACGAAATGTGTATACCTGTACACGACACGAAAACTTATCGTGTACATGTAACCCAAACACGAACACGAACCTGTTGTTACACGATAATATGGCCGGCGAGAGGAGGAAGGCCGACGACACGATAATAGTACACGATATTTATGGCTGGCTAAAGATGGAATGATGAACGGTATTAGCAGCGTTGAGAGATATGGCCAGAGACAAGAGGAAGGCCGGCGACGGGTGATGGCCGGAGAGATATGGGCGGCAACGGTGGATGGATGATGAGAGGCAAGTAGGTGATAACTGTGGTTTGGTTTTTAAGAATGATTTGGATGAATTTAGGGTTAGGGATGATATAATATAACTATATTATATATATAATTTTAAAAATAACCAGGTATTAACAGTTACCTAACATGTAAACAGGTATTATACCTATTTAGACACGAAAATTAACAGGTAATTTCGTGTCTACCTGTTTAGTACACGAAACCTATTAAGGCCTTACCTGTTACCTGTTAAAGTCGTGTAGGTACGTGTCGTGTATTCGTGTCTCGTATATAAATTGCCAGCCCTAACGTTGAACCCTCCTCGCCGAACAAACCTCCACACAAGGGCGAAGCCTAGCTAGGGCCATCCACTCCCCTATTTGCGCAATAGTGTAAATTTACTCGTTTTTCGTCTGAAAATTTGTATACGTAGTCATAACGCTCCACTACAGATGTTAAAAGAGAATAAGTAAACAATGTATGTATATGCATATACAGCAATAGTACAAGGACCTAAATTAAACCCATTCAATAATCAATCACAATCACACACAAACACAAACCTTGAAAACTCAATTATCAATCAATTATCAAACCCTCGATTCAGCCACCAAATCCACCGTCGGATCAGTCACCGGAGATCGAGAGAAACGGCCAATCTCCGTCGCCGATCACCTCTCTCATCTCAATTCTCAATTTTAGCCTAAACACATATACACACACTAACTAATTACTACTACTGAGATCACACAATTCACATGATTCGATTATTATTATAATTGATTTGAATGCGAAGATCGAATGCTCGTAAAGTGGACAGTCCTCCTGAAATAGATAATAATAATAATAATAATAATAGTTCAATGAAGGCTGCTAAGTTTAGACCTAATTCTTCATCACTCCGATCCACTAATCTCTTCTCCAGGACAAATCATCCTAAACCTCAATCTCAGGTTAACTTACTCGTTATTCGTTTGTTTATGTTCGTTAGTTAAAGCTTTGCTTTATATTATTTTTATAATAATGTTTAGGTTCAAGTACATAGTCTTAGGTTAGGGTATCACACGGACTCCGATTGAACTCAAACTACTGGCATTGGAACAACCGCCTGATATTAGATATTAGGTTTTTTGCTTTTAGATTTCTAGCCTGTAGATTTTAGAATTGGATTGCTTTTCAATCTCTTCTCCACAAAACTCTCACTCGTTATCGATTTATTCGTTTACGTTTGTTTGTTAGTTAAAGGTTTGTTTTACATTATTTATATATATAATGGTTAGGTTCAAATAAATAGTCTTCTTAAAATAGGAAGTCGTAGGTAGAGTATCAAACGGACTCTGATTGAACTCAAACTACCGGCATTGGAACTGGAACCGTCTCGTCCAACTCTACGATATTAGATTTTAAGTTTTCGCTTTTCGATTTCTAGCTCTAGTCTATAGATTTTAGAGTTTTTGTTTAGATCATTGTGTTTTTTGTTTATTTTCGTCATTGTCCTATATTTTGCGATCCATTGTGTCCTTGTACCCTTCCTAGATTTAGGAGACTGTGTAGAATAACTTAACCCTTTCTTACATTTAAAGTAATAACCAACATAACATTTAAGTTTTATTGTTTATGTTCAGTTTGTTTTATAAAGTCTTTCTTTAACTAACAACAAATCTAACGTGTGCTTCGTTGGCAAAATCACAATAAAACCGCTGATTGAGTGCATAGTTGTTAATAGCGATGATAGCGAGGGCTATAGTGAATAGCGTAGCGTAGTTATGGATCATTGCTATATGTTGTTTGGCACTCAATAGCGTGAAATATCGACAATCAGGGTTTTAGGCATTTTAATTGACTAGGCAGCTGTAATATTCACTAATTGCGTAAAAAAACCTTAAATTCGTGAATAATACCCTGATTAAAAAGACGTTCTAATATGTTAACGCTAAACATCAAGTAGCACTCGCTATTGCTACGTAGCGTATAGGTAGCTTGTCGCTATTTAATGCTATTCGCTATTAACAACTATGATTGGGGGATGATTATGTTTATGATTATTAATATCTCAAGTGCTTAACTTTATATTTGATTAAGGCGATTATGTCTAATGTTTTGGATTAAGAATGTTTTTTTTTCTTTTCTTTTTCTTAAATAATACATGTTTGTTTGCGTTCGTGTACAAGTTCAATTCCTTAACCAATGAGCACGAACAAGATTTTCCGTTCGGTTGGTGTTCATGAACAAGTTCAATGCTAAACAAATGAACATGAACAGGGCTTCGTTTGGTCCAGTTCGCTTACGGTCCTATTTGTGACATAAGCTTACAAGTTCAATGCTAAAGAAATTATATTAACCTAATTTCTTGTAATATTTCAGGTTACGAAATCGAATATATTCGTTATCGGATTCGTTACTTTAGCGTTTGTGACATCATGTTATTTTTACCTGAGTTCACGTACTCCGGTTGAGAAACGGTGTCGTATTGTGATTGACGGAGGGAGTACAGGGAGTCGGATTCATGTGTTTGAGTATTATGTTACAGATGGAGGTCCTGTGTTTGACTTTAGTGGTGAGAGTGGGTTAGGTTCGATGCGAGTTAGCCCGGGTTTATCGGCGTTTGCGGAGGATCCGGATAGGGCGGGTGAGTCGGTGGTGGAGCTTTTGGAGTTTGCTAGGAAGAGGATTGTGAAGGAGGATTGGGGGAAAACGGAGGTTAGGTTAATGGCGACTGCCGGGTTGAGGATGTTAGATTTGAGTGTACAGGAGAGGATTTTAGAGGCTTGTAGGAAGGTTTTGAGGAGTTCAGGCTTTGTTTTTCGTGATGATTGGGCTTCAGTTATCTCAGGTATGTCGAATTTCTTTGTTTTTAACTTGTTTTTGTTATGTTAGGACTTAGGAGTCACTGTGACTAGAGAGTATACATTACTTATTTGAGATACATTTGGTGTCCTGTAACTCTATAAGTTGAATTTGTCAGGTCAACATGCACTGCATACCTGTGTTTGCAACCAATTTTAATGATATGTAGCATGCGCACATGCACCATTAACATCAATTACATTCATCTAGATTATAGTCTGCTAGTAGTGCAGCTTGTTGCCCATTTTCCCTCTATTTCGATGTAAACTACTATTATTGTAACTAAAAGAAAGTTGTGGGATACCATATTCACTTTGAGAAGGGGCCTTAAAATTTGTTTTAGGGTGTAATGCTCTTAACTTTGTGCTATATCCAGTTAGCTAGGTTTTGAAAAGGTTCTTTTTTTTTTAATCTTGGATGTGGCAATAGTGTTCTATGCCCAGAAATTATTACACGCACTTTGAAAAACTAGAGTTGCACCTAAATAAGCTTGGCAGTGGTCAACTTTAGTTGAGGAATGACTTTGTCTTCGTTAGGAGTGATTATTAGTTTTCTTGTGTAGACTATAAGATATTATCAGGAAATGTGTGGTGTCACAACTGACACAACATAAGTATGAAGGGACTTGTAAGAGTGTGGAGAAGATTGAAAACTGTAAACCGGCCAAACTAGAAGCCAATAGTGAGTAGATAAATCAAGTCAGAAGTAACGACTCTGCTGTTTATAAACTCATTTTACTTACCCTTCATATATGTTTAGAAACCATTTAAAAAAATATGTTTGCAGGTCTAGAAAGGTCTTTTCTTTGTTTATGTTTAAATGTGTGATCAGACTTTAAAATAGTTTAATATAATTTTTATAGGGTCTGATGAGGGAGTACATGCATGGGTTGTGGCTAATTATGCTCTTGGGTCTCTTGGAGGTGATCCTCATGAAACAACAGGGATAATTGAACTTGGTGGTGCTTCTGCTCAGGTTTTTGCTCCTCCATTTTTTCTCTATATTTCTAATCATACATTATTTCTACTGTTTTTGTTGTGCATTAAAAGAAGCTAAATATTAAATGCTATCATATATCAAGAAAGGATGTAAAGGCATAATTGTGTCTTTTCAGCAATTATGAGATTTCATCCTCAAAACTGAATTTTTATAGATGTGATTTGTCACTAAGAATCTTCTGTTA
Organism: Bidens hawaiensis; assembly: GCF_021521415.1. Lineage (NCBI taxonomy): Eukaryota > Viridiplantae > Streptophyta > Magnoliopsida > Asterales > Asteraceae > Bidens > Bidens hawaiensis. Next base: position 66,948 of record NW_027493914.1, read on the forward strand.
CAATTTTCAGTTAACATTTTTCTCGAGTGAGCCAATACCTCCTGAATTTTCGCGTACAGTTAAGTTTGGAAATGTCAGTTATAGTCTTTACAGCCATAGCTTGCTCGAGTATGGTCAGGTAAAATTTTTTGCATTTTGGTAACCACTAAGTTTTATGTGTAAAATGATCTCAAACTGACTATTTGGTTGGTTATTACTTGCTTTGTGGTGCAGAATGTTGCATTTGACTTGGTTCGTCGGTCAAACTTGGCAAAAGCTCCAAATCCAGGTTGGTACATATACTCTCCGTCTCATAGTTAGTCTCCATTCATGTCTAACATATTAACAACTCAGTAAACGAATATAAATAATTTGCTATTTATGTCATTGGTTTATTATTGATCAATACATTACTTATGATCATAAAGTAATATTACCACAGTAATAACCTAAAGCTTTGAATAAAACGGTGTAGGAGGTAGTTTTTATTGACCCGTTTGAGATAAAACACAACCAAATCGACCCATTTGATATCCAACTAATTTCAGGTTATATTACAGAATCATTTAGCAGCAAAATACTCCTGGATCCATGCTCGCCAAAAGGATACACACACAACTTAATAAAAGGAAATACAACGCCTAATTCTTTAATAAAAATTGACGAGCAATCATCAATTCTACATGCAAGTGGCAACTTCTCAGAATGCAGATCTGCTTCCTTAACATTGTTGCAGAAAGGCAAAGGTGCAATTATTATTATTAGTTTATTACTATTATTATTATTTTATGAATATCATAAATATTTAAACTTTTTCTTATTGTTTATTCTTATTTGGAAAACAGAGGAGTGTGCCTATAACCAATGCTACATCGGGTCCACATTCATACCCAAACTACAAGGAAAATTTTTGGCAACCGAGAATTTCTTTCATACGTCTAAGGTTATTCTAATTTTCCTATATATTATATTTTAATATTTTTTAATCTTTCTGGTTCCTTTATTTACTCATTTTTTTATTGTAGTTCTTTGGATTATCACCAAAAACTTTTCTTTCCGAGCTCATGGTGGCTGGAAAACAATTCTGTGAAGAAGATTGGTCAAAGTTAAAGTCAAAGTACCCGAAACTTAATGATGAAGATTTGCATCGTTACTGTTTTTCTTCAGCTTATATTATTGCTTTACTTCACGATAGCCTCGGAATTGCTTTTGATGACAAAAGGTACTTTTCTCACCACAATATTATCCAACCTGTAACATAAATCAAAACATATATCGTTAAAATTAGGGGTGCAAACAAGCCAAGCCGAAGCCCGAGCTCGACTCGTTTAACTTACAAAGAGCTCGAGCTTGAGCTCGACTCGTTTCGAGCTCTATCTTCAAATCTCGAGCTCGGCTTGTGAGTAGATTTTCAAGCTCGAGCTCAGCTTGGGCTCGGATCGTTTACTATTTAGTAATTAGTTTTTATATAATTATAATTATTTTTATATATTTTTTTCTCTTATAATATTTTATGTATAAAATAATATATATTGCTTAGTTATATTTATTTAATTTTTCATAACATTAGATATATTAGTTAATAGTTATTAAATACATATTTAAAAAAATTATATAAATGGCAGGCTCGTTTAGGCTCGCGAGCCGGCTCGAGCTCAATAAGTGAAGCTCGGGCTCGAGCTCGTTTATTAAACGGGCTTACTTTTAGGCTCGGGCTCGGGCTCAATTAAGCTCGGCTTGATCGAGCTTTTTAACAAGCCGATCTCGAGTAGCTCGGCTCGTTTGTTAAAATTAAACTCTTTTTGATTGGATGGTGGTTTGAACAGGATCTTATATGCTAATCAAGTGAACAACATTCCACTCGATTGGGCGTTAGGAGCCTTCATCTTTCAGGTAATGAGTGAATTAGATGTTGGACAATCATACCCTCGAAAATCCATATTTGCGATGGATTATTCAATCTTAAGCGGGTTAATCTTTGCCATTCTTTTGTTATTAGTTGCATATTATGTGTCAAAATGGAGGAAACCTAGTGTAAAGACGATATTTGATCTAGAAAAAGGGAAATATATAGTTACACGCGTAGGTAGACAATCATAGTGCCCGTCTGTTTGGTTCGACGAATTGAAATGGAACGGAATGGAATGAACAAGGTAATGGAATCATGAGTTACTGTTGGATTAAACGGATGATGATGATATGAATGAGACGTGTTTGGTGATGTGATAGGAGTGTTTGTTTTCGGGGATTATCTAATATACTTTAGTGGGAAACCGATGTAATTTAGCATTATTATTTCAGTTTTGTAAAGGGATTTTGTTTGTACTTGGAATGACAAAACGCCTTTTGGTTTCATTTATATCGTATAATTATTTTCGACAAGTTAGCTAACTTGTTAGTTGTCTCGTAAATTTGTTATCTTATAATTTCAGCACAAGCAATTGTTGCTACAATTTTGTTTTAATTTGTCATCAAATGGTGGTTATTCAGTTTTTTGGTTGAAATTGAAAACCCAACCTAAATTCGGTTCGGTTTTGGTTTCTGGTCTAAAAAATCTTCGATCGAACAAACTAAAAACCAAACAAAATACCGCACCTTCTGTGTAGTAAATCTTCTATGGACCTTTTGGAAATTTGTCCACACGCAAACATATAACATCTAGGTCATGATCCAAAATCACTAAGAATATGCATTTAGCATGTTTGTGTAACCTAACGTTCATCTAAAGACGAAAAACATGATACCATTTCAAACAATAGAGACGATATCTGTAATTTCTAACGTCTAGAAATGAAAGTGTGATTTCAAAAAACCACACAATCAATACTAATAACTAACTTTTCATTGTGGGTACAAGTGAGGCGAGCTGCTCATGAGCTACTCGAGCTCAGATCAATAAAAAGCTCAAACTGAGCCAAGCTTTTTCGAGCTCGAGCCAAGCCCAAGCCTCAAATAAAACTCGTTTAGTTATCAAGTTCGAGCTCCCGCCTTGTATAGGAAGCTTGTGTAGTCTCGTTGAGCTACGTATTTTTAAGCTTTACCTCTTTTAGACTTTGATGTATTAATTTTACACTGCACAACCGAGCTCAAGCTGAGTTTAGGCCTATGTAAGTTTTTTTTCAAAATATATAAAATTAATTAAAAACATATACAATTTAATAAATAAATAAATACTGAAGAGCCGAGCCCTTTTTGAAAAAAAAATTCACGAGACGAGTTTGAGTTTTAGAATAAAAAAAAGCTCGAAACAAGCATAGCTCGAGCTCTGGCTTGGTTCGTTTTTACTATAGAGTATAGATCCCTAGACTATTTTCTAGTTTCCACAAATTCCAAACATAATATGGAAATTATTTTCGTCACAAAAGTTGTAGCCGTTGAAAAGAAAAGAAAGGCATCCGTGAATTTAGCATTTTCTCCTAAATTCTTTCAACCATTTTGCGACAACAAACAATAATAATATCAACACGGTGGTTTCCACCAAATCCGTCAGTGTTTAATCGAGAGGCAAACAATTCAACACAAATTAATAAAATCTCTCTCTCTCTCGATTTCATTGACCCGCCGGATATTCATCAAACGCTTCTCTTTCTCTGTCTTCCTCTCACATTAATAATAATAATATCCGCATTTGTATCTCATTCATCTTCTTATAAATCATTCATATTCATTTCTGACGTGAACCAGCTTACGTGGGTTTTACATTTAGTTATTTATTAATATTGAAGTTGGGCTTAGCGCTGGCCAACGGGGCAAAGTTTGGGTTATTAAAATCCGGTTTCCATTGTTTTTTTTTTGGATAATATGGTAGCGGGCAATGTCATGTTTAGGGATGTAAATGAACCGAACCGAATTTGTTCATGTTCGTTTGATTAACATTTTATCGGACATGCAGACGGTTCATGAACAACTAACCGAGCAAAACTTTCTTGTTCGTGTTCATGGCCTCAATTTGTGTTCGTTCATTTAGTTAATCAAACGAAATTCCTTGTTCGTGTTTGTTCCTTTATTAAATGAACGAACATAAACTAAGGCTGCAAACGAGCCCAGACCGAGATCGATTTTGGCTTGTTTTGACTTATGAGAGCTTGGCTTGCTTTGAGCTTTTTTCTTAAAGCTCAAGCTCGGCTAGCGAGTCAATCTTTCATGATCGGGCCCGGCTCGTTTATAATATATTAATCAGTTTATATGCGTTTTTAATTATTTTTATATACTTTGAGAAAAAACCGAAATGTGCCTAGCTCTTGTAGTACCTTAAATGAGCCAAATCAGGTAAACCTTAATAATACACAAAGATTTGTTAACGCTCGACGGGCCTAAACAAGCTTCCCATACAAGGCTTGAACTCGATAACTAATCGAGCTTTATTTGAGGCTCGGGCGCGAAAAAGCTTGGCTCGTTTTGAGCTTATCGATCTGAGCTTAAGTACTTTGCGAGCGGCTCATTTTTTTTTCACCCCTAAAATAAACAACCTTCCCATCAAACAGTTCGCCGAATGATCGGTTCGTTTACCACCCTACTCATGTTGTATGAATTTTTTTAGGCTTAACATATGTATATTTACTTTTGAATGCTAACTTTGTTTTTACTTTATGTTTTCCAACCCAAAAATTAGCCTTTATTTTGTATATCTTCACAATATGTTTAAATTTATAAGCTTTGAATTTTGATTAAAAATGTGTGATTGCTTGATTATGTATGCGAACTAATAGGCGAGGGAAAGCCTAAAAAAGAGAGGGAGATGGCAGGCCCCACTGAGTCAACTCGTGCAGTTGATGAAAACGGGCCCACAGACGATGATGAGGAAGCACCTTTATTAAACGCAGCAGAGTGTCGTATTTGCCAAGAGGAAGATTCAGTTGATACTTTAGAGATACCGTGTTCCTGCAACGGTAGTCTTAAGGTAATACATATTGTTTGTTAAACTAGTTTATTGTTGTTTTGGATGTGCATTTTGTAAATAGTTTTATGATACTGGATAGAGTAAACTGTGGTTTTCGTCCTTGTGGTTTGTTCAAATTTGCGGTTTTAGTCTAATAGTTTCAAATTTGCGATTTTCAACCCTGTGGTTTCATTTCACTTGCAATTAAACCCGACCCCACTAACCCCGTTAAGTCTGGTCGTTAAACCCATCAGTGTGCCCCTCACGTGAGGGGCAGTTTTGTCCATTTTCTTCCCAAACAAACCTCAGTCCTAATTTGCAAGCCCCTTCACGTGAGGGGATGGGGTGTATTTGGGGGAAAAAAAGGAGAAAACTGCCCCTCACGTGAATGGCACGATGATGGATTTAACGACCACACTTAACGGGGTTAGTGAGACCGGGTTTAATTGCAAGTAAAATGAAACCACAGGGACAAAAATCGTAAATTTAAAACTATTGGACTAAAACTGCAGATTTGGACAAACCACAGGAACGAAAACCCCAGATTACTCTATTGAATTAATAACAAAAATACAACATTCAGATATAATTAGATATAGTATAGTAACTATGTGTTTGGATCTACATTTTGTGTTATCTAATTTATTTTTTTTATATTTTCTTTTTGTTTATTATTTATTTTTATTTTTATTTCTTTTTAAAGAATTCAAGGATAAAAGGGCTATAAAATCTGTTTTACATCAAGGCAAACGGGCAACAAGCCTCATAATTTTTATAACTATAAAAGCGGAATAACTTGTTGCCTGCTTGCCTTCTATTTCAATGTAATCACTACTTTCCAGTTTAAAATTTTAGTGGTTTCACCTAAAAAATATCTAATAGTAATTTAATTCTTTTGTATGCGCATTGTTGTCTTGTTTTTCGTTAAGCTTTCATATGCTCTTGTTTTTCCATTTGACATTTAACGTATACATCAATGCTTTTGTTTATGCAGTATGCGCATAGGATGTGTGTTCAACATTGGTGCAAACGAAAAAGGCGACATCACTTGTGAAATATGCCACCAAGTAAGCTGCCATTATAATAAATTGTTATTTTTTAAAAAAATATTTTCATCAGTTTTTCAAATTTCTAATGGCCATTTAAGTATAGCGATGCCAGTTAATTCGACAACTTTAAACGTCTTCTTTTAATTCGACAAGTTTAAACGTCTTCTTTTAATTCGACAAGTTTAAACGTCTTCTTTAAATTCTTATGTATGTATTTGTCATTGCTATAATGCAGTCTTACCAACCCGGTTATATTGTCCCGCCTCCTAGATCACGTTTGGAAGAGACTACTATAGATATCGGGTAATGCATTTTTTTGTTATTTTATTTTATTTTTTATCAACTTCCTTTTTCATTAATGGCCACCAAGTTCACGCAGGCTGATCGCGGGTCAAAACATCTTTTGGATGACATGGGTCGGTTTTTTTTTTTTTTTTTTTTGTATAGATAGAAACATATCCATTTTTATGACTTATAATAAAAAACAGACTTATTGTTTCTTTTTAGTGTTTATTTAAATTACTAGCATTATTTTTTTATTAGGGGAGGGTTGCAAATATCAGGGACACCTATGGATTTAAACGACCCACGTCTCTTGGCAATTGCTGAAGCCGAACGTCAATTTCTTGAAGCCGAATATGAAGATTATAATGCATCAAACGCCAGCGGAGCTGCATTTTGTCGTTCAGCTGTTTTAATAGTAACCCATATTTTATATCAAAAAAATGAAAATGTTTTAAAGATTATAAATGTGTCACCTTTATAATTTTTATTTTTATTATTTTTTTTATGTGCAGTTAATGGCACTTCTGCTGCTAAGGCATGCAGTAACTGTGCCAGAATCTGAAGGAGATGAAGATGCATCTACTTTCTTGACTGTAAGTTGGTTTACTTTCTTAATTAAAATTATATATATATATATATATATATATATATATATATATATATATATATATATATATGGATCAGGATCATGTGAGAACTATTTGAAAATTGAGAACCATGAGAACCATTTTGGACCACAAAAAACCTAAAAATAAAAAAAAAACATTAAACAAAAAAAAAAACGCAAAAATGAAAAAAGTAAAAAACCAAAATTCTTATTTATCATCCCGGTTTCATAAAAAAAACAAAAAAAACGTCTAGGTTTAGCTAAATTATACATATATGTACAGACATATGTACAATTTAAGGTAAATGATAATGTACATATGTGTACATTACGTAACTAGAGATTAAATGAAATTATACACGTGTATAATGCGAAGTTTTTTTAATAAAACTGGAATGAAATATAAGAATTTTGGTTTTTTTTACTTTTTTAAAATTTTGGTTTTTTTTTGTTTTATAATTTTTTAAATATTTTTTAGAGGTTTTTTTAGTGGTCCAAAATGGTTCTCAAAGTTCTAAATTTTCAAATGGTTCTCTTAGGATCCTTACCCTATATATATATATAAATAAATATTTGGTTTATATTTTATTAGCTCTTCTTGCTTCGGGTTGCGGGGTTTCTTCTTCCGTGCTACATTATGGCCTGGGCCATCAGCATCTTGCAGCGTCGAAGGCAAAAACAGGTTTGACTTTTTGACCCAAACCGAGCTCGATATACCATAGACTGGAACCTTGATAAGCCCAACAGATTTTTTTATTTACTTTTTTTTAAATAAAAAGTAATAATATAAATTATTATATTATATAACTCGGAACATTTTGGGAGACTTTTGTTTCCTTATAGAGTTGTAAACGAACCGAACGTTCAGTGAATGTCTGTTAACCCTTGGGTAGGGAGTTTGTTTATTTAGTAGATGAACGGACATGAACCAAAATTTTTCTTCATTTAGTTAAACAAACAAGCATGAACAGATGGCTGCTTCGTTCATTTATGTTCATGAACATTCGTTTGTTTACGTTAATTAATGTTTGTTCGGTTACATTTGTTTATGTTCGTTCATTTACGTTTGTTAATATATTCATTTAAACTTTTGCTGCCCATTACAACTAATCTATTTTTAATAACCTTTTAGGCCCATCACATTGTTCTTCACATTACTTTTTAACTGGTGTTAGCTCAGTTATGTTCGTTCATTCACATCCATGAACCATTCATTCATAATGTTAAAAAATAATATAAAATGAACACGGACATGAACGTGTTCATTATTTTAACGAACGAACATGAACAAAAACACCCCGTTCGCTTAACTTTTCGTGTTCAATCATTTGTTCAGTTAAAGTTAAATGAACGAACACGAACATGCTTCTTTCGTGGTTGTTCGGTTCATTTACAAGCCTAGAATTTTGTGTTGTACTTGTTTGATCCGTTACACATAAAACTGTAACAGGAGGCTGCGGCATCACAAATTGCTTTTGTATTGCAAGCGGGTCAAAGGCGGGGGCCCTACACTTTGCAATAGCCTCTGCTGGGCCACCAGCAGGTGTTGTGGTGGCCCCACATGAGGACATTGTTTGATGATCAAAAGCCACAAAAAGGAGGGGAAATGAGTTTAACACATTGTTGTGCATATTTGTTTTGTGTTTGTGAGTCTTTTTTTCTTTTCGTTTCATAAAAGTGTCGTGTATTGATGGCGTGTATAAAATTGGTTTGTCACATTAATCTTTTTGACATTTTGAATGCGTGTTACCTCGTCTCTGGTTGAATTGTATAATCGATTCGGTTTTAAGAATTTATAAATGATTCAGCATAACAAAATAATTAATCTCTTAACGTGTTAGTATAATTAATAAATAGGTGATTCCAACGGCATCTGTTCTAGTTGTATCAAGATGTGTAAAAAGTGTATCTTTTTATGAGGTTGAGGGTTCGAGTCTTACAGTGAATATTAGCATAAGATTTAGGAGTAAGAATAACGGATGTGTTAGCTGTTTGAAAAAGAAAATAGAAAAAAATAAAAATAAAAAGGTGACATAATGTAATTCAAATAATACAATTGACCACTATTTGGTTTGTCACGTGATCAACTTCGTCTCCAGAGGCGCAGATATATTTCGAAGTTCCTCTCCGACAGCAGAGACCCACGTTGAGAAGACCGAATTGAATAATGGGGAAAGACCACTTATCCCCACTACATCAATAACTGACAAAAGAATCTTTTTCGATGAAGAAGACAAATCAAGCATCCAGGATCCTCACCAGGACGGTTTGATTATTACTTTATTTATAGCTAACCATTATGTATGCAGGATCCTATTTGACGGTGGTAGCTCGGTCAATATCATCCAACATGATGTTATTTTAAATGGTTGAGTTTTTTAGTTGATAAGTTAAGCTTGATAAGAACCTAAAATTCGTGTCACATATATGCACCCGAACAAAAACATGAATGTTTGTGGGTTAAAAAGGACTTGTTTAATATGATTTTTTTAATAACCATAATTATACAATTGTGATTTTATTAAACATAAATACCAATTTAATTGTAAATTCTTATGTCAATTCACTAAATTATAAATTTTGTCATAAAATACCCAACTAATTAAATTCATGACATAAAACATTTTCTTAAAAAAAAGGATTAATTAATGATCTGGTAACCAAACACGATTTATTCAGCTAAATGTATTCATGCATTCGATCAAAATCGTTTATACTAAACTCACCCCTTCTCGGATATTCTATCACTTTGTATGATATTTTCTTGTTCTTGTAATGTCAGAAATTCACACCCTACCACTTCTTTTATAACTGACATATCTATTTATAGCATATGCAATTCTATTTCTATCAAAAACTTTTCATACAATTGCTAACAAATTTATAGACTAGTAAGTATTTTGACTTAGAGGTGGGCATAGCCCCGTTAAGAACCCGACCGGACACCTGACCTGCGAGTATGAACTAGGTTTCAAGTTCTCAAAGAAGCAACCAAGACCCGTAATCGAACCTGGCCCAACGGAATCGGTTCCATTTCTACCCAGTCAAAACCCGATAAAAACTTGGTAAAACCGGACAACACCCAGAGCTGGTTATTGACTTTGTTGATTAAACTTGGAATCAGTTCCTGAAAAACCCCGGTTTGCCCCAATATATTTTGACTAGTCGAACACAAAAAAATTTGGTTTCAGTAATTAATCACTAGCACAATAACCGGTCCCAACCCGAACCAAAACCCATTTTTGGCTTTTTGCACCTCTGATTCTATCATCTGACTAGAGGTGCACAAAAAAACCCGAACCCGGAACCGGACCCAAAAAAATCCCCGGAGCTGGTTTTTCTTATATCCGGGTCCTTATTACCAGACCCCGTAGGGTACGGATATGATATGCATTTCGTTACCAAAACCCGTACCCAGAACCGGACACGAGTTATACCCGGTAATAACCGGAAACCTGAATTGGGTTTTTCCAATACCTGAAACTGGGTTTTTCAAATACCCGATCTATACCCGAAATTACCGGAAAAATACCCGAAAATACCCCCTAAAAAGTGCAACCCCTTAAATAATCCAATCTATACCCGAAAAATACTCGTAAAAAATATCCCAACCCCCCCCCCCCCCCCCCCCCCCGAAAATAGGGTTTTTTAAATACCCGATGCACTGGGTATGTTTTTAGAGAGAATACCCGGACCCAAACCCGACTTGGGTATTACCAATACCCAATCATACTCGAACCCGGTTTCATACCCAGAACCGGGTATATGAAAAACCCAATTTATGCACCTCTACATCTAGTTATGGGATTTTACTTAATAATAAAACCAAACTTGAGCCCAACTTAATACTCAATTGGCCCAATAATAATAATAATAATAATAATAATAATAATAATAACAATCTTACAAATTAGGGCACACCTTCATATACATACATACAGACCCCTTATCATTATCAGCCTCCATCCACTCACACCACCACCACCAACCACCGGCAACAATGGTGCAACGGCTAACCTACCGTAAACGCCACAGCTACGCCACCAAATCCAACCAACACCGGGTCGTTAAAACCCCAGGTAACCTTCAATTTTTACATTCTAATTAACACCATTTTTATATTATTATTATTATTATTATTATTATTAGTTGTTTAATTGATTGGATATGTAAAAAGATTAATGTGTTTTTGTGGGTTTGTGTTAAATAGGTGGGAAGTTGGTTTGTCAGACTACTAAGAAGAGAGCTAGTGGACCAAAATGCCCTGTTACTGGCAAGAGGATCCAAGGGGTAAGATTGTAATTTTGCTTATTAGCTTGTTAAGACTGGTATTTGAGCTTGTTTTGCATAATTATAAGTGGGTTTATAATTTATTAATTATTGGTTGTTTGCATAATACATTTTATAGCAAATTGGAAAAAAAATGGATAAAAGAATCAACTTTTGAATTACATTTTTATAATTTGTATCAATATTATTGTGATTTGTGATATTCTACAAAAAGGGCCACTTTACTTATTATTATTATTGTTATAATAATAATAATAATAATTTGTTATTATTATGTATATGAATCTTGTGGTTAAGGTTGTTCCCGAGTCGATCGAGGTTGGGTTTGAGCTTGATCTTGAAGTTAAATGAGTCTAAGATTGAGTCATCGAGCCGAGCTGAGCTCGGGTTGTTTCAAATCAAGTTTTTTAGCTATTTTTATTCGAGTTTTTTGAACGGTCTTGCATGTGGCTATTTCACTTATTAATTGATAGTGTAATTGTGTTTTAGACTCATTAAATGGTCACTCTTGAGTATAGTAATATAGTATAACTTTAAGTACGGTCTAAGTAGTTACTGCGGAAAAGTATCGTATATCAGTTGAGGGCCGATATTTATGATATCGGTAGTTTTAGTATCATGCATAATTTATATATATATATATATATAGTATTTTAACGCTAATAATTCAGTATACTCTACTACTATCAACAAATTATTCTTTTGGAACGTGCAAAACACTAACAATTGTAGCAAGTAGGCACTGATTAAGATTCAAAACACCAGTATTAAACACTAAAAGTTGAAAATTAAGTCTCAAAATACAGATGTCGGGAATATTGGTTAATATCGCCGATATATTATCGATACCGATATTCTGATTGATATTTTGACTGATATTTCACATGAGGTCCAATAACTGAGATACTACCTAGATTGACTGCATAGAGTACAATATAGTAATGTTAGAGATATATTTAGTAATGCTCAATTGTGTTTTCTTTGAACAATGTATACGGATCTTTTTCAAATACTGAAATCAGTTATTGATTGTTACATGCCTCAGCTGTTAAAAACCTAGAACTTAAATGTTTAACTGTTTATTGTTTTTATTGATTGTGATCATTAAGTTTTTCTAAGATGATACTTTTTTTTATTCTAAATGCAGATTATTTGTATGTTATTAAATATATATGATTTCTTATGTTATATGTTGTATGGCTTGGTATTATCACAGAAATTAAACTAATCGGTTGTAAAAAAATGTCTTGTTTATGCAGATTCCACATTTGAGACCTGCTGAATACAAGAGGTCAAGATTATCAAGGAACCGTAGAACTGTTAATCGTGCTTATGGTGGAGTACTTTCTGCCAGTGCCGTTAGGAAAGGTAATATAAATTTATTATTTTATTTTTGCGTTTTTAGTTACTAAATATATATTGTTGGATGTTTATTCAGGATCATTCGGGCTTTTTTGGTCGAAGAACAAAAGATTGTGAAAAAGGTGCTCAAGATCCAAAAGGCCAAAGAAAAGACTGCCTCCAAGGCTTAAATTTCCGCAATTTCTCATGAGGATAATTATAGGTTTCCAAGTTTTTAAATCTTTAATCTGGTAAACGGACTGTTTAGTGTTCAGGGTTTCAACTTTGTCGACAAAAAGCTTGGTTAACCTTGTTAGGTTTTGTTTGGTGTTTCATGGTTTTATGAACTCTGTTTCGGATTCTTTTTATGATGTATTTACTCATGTTCCAACTGTTATTTTCATTTTGAAAGTATTTTGAATCATTAAATTTGTTACACTATAGATAGAAAAGGGTAGTCAAAAAATTTATTTTTCTGTGACAAAGCCGAATATTTTTTTTAACCAAGCCATTATGACCGGTTATTATGCTCTGCTTCGATGAAGCTTCATTTCAGCATCTAAAGTAGAGGTGCACAAACCTGGTATTTATAGGAACCAGAGCGGGTAGGAACATGTTTCAGGTATGATCAACAAGAGTCAAACCTGGGTCGGGTAAGAACCGTTTATGGGTATAATCGGGCATCAATGATTGAGTCTCATGAATATTGATGTTATATTTTTCGAGTTTTTACAATCTAATATTGTTATCTCATATAATAAAACCAAACCTTCTACTAGAGTGCCATCAATCATTTAAATGTATTACTTATTATTGTATTATATTTGGTAATCATAAAAACAATATATTTGAACTAAAAACTATTGCAAATAATACTACTCGAAGACAACAAGAAGATTTAATTTCAGTTGTTAGATTTGGTCTTTGCAATTGCAACCTCTTACTTTTAATTTTAGTTTATTAAATCATAATTGATTGAAGACAAATAAAGTTCATGGAAGTATGAGGGGTTCGAATGATTAGGCGTAGATGTGAACTCTTGATTAAATTGATATTTTAATTAATTGAATTTTTAGCAATTCTTGACCAAATAAGTTAGTGGAATTGAGTCCACCTATTTGGTTGCTATATTCATAAAAGATTAAAAGCTACCTATTGCAATATGTTCCTTAAAAGACTTTATAGTGGGCATGCAATTCACCTTATTTGAGTCCTAAAAATGAATCTTTTTGGGCTTATGGGCCGGTTTTAACAGTTTTATTGATAGTATCATAATTCATATGTAGCTATTATATTAAAAAAATGAAATAAAACTATCAAAAAAAAAAAAAAAAGAAAAAAGAAGATAGAATCACAAATTTTATCATTTAAACATATACAATTTATAAATCAGATGCTTTAAAAAGTTTATTTGCAGACGGTGTCCTTTACATGACATGTTTGTTTGATTTTCGTCCTTTTGACGAACTGCCATTCAAAAACCCCGTTAAGTCTTGGCATGCGAGGGCATTTAAGTCTTTTTACACATACTATTTAACTATTTATAATTTAAAAACAAATTAAATATATTATAAGAAAAAGAAACTAAATAAAATATGGTAAAACCCAGTTAAGTCTTGACATGTTTGAATTTAACTGAGTTTTTGGATGACAGCTAGTGTAAGTGACAAAAAGCGAATGTTTTTTTGTCATATATAGGACACCGCTTGCAAATAAACTTTTTAAATGATCTGATCCATAAATCGCATATATTTAAAGACAAAATTTGTATTCTTTCAAAAAAGAAAAAAAGAAGAAAAAAAAGGAGTTACTAAGAGTCAAACTGAAGTTCACAATAGCCATTTAGATATAATAACTCAACCACAAGGACCTAAGTTTAGTTGTTTAAACTTTCTAATTAACATTAATAAATTTAATATATTTTTCTTCCAATCTCTAGAGGGCACATGTCTATCATCTCCACCCTAGTGTCACTATCATGCCATTGTTAAATGAAAGTGCATATTGACATATTGTTGATAGATACACATTTAGTTACAACTAATATGATGCTCATTTGTCAATCACATCTAGTTACAAAACTTACAACTAATCAAGGTAATCATTGGAAAAGATTTAAGCCCTTTTCTTTGTTATTGTTTCTAGATTAGACAATTGCCATAACAAAATTGTTAATCATAGTAGGGTTGCCCTTACACTGTAAGAGAAAATCGACAGCTTTAGGTCTTTACAGTTACGAGCCCCTAAATTTGTTTTCTGTTTTATGAGAGTAAAAGCTTTATATATTCATCCTGTGATCCTGATTTTTGAATAGAATGATTTATGGGGCCTATAGAAAGAACACATATTCACATGCACATGTTTCTTTCTTCTATTTTAACTTGTTTAATCATATGATTGGATTTGAAACAAAATAAAGTTATACAAAAACTCAAATTTTAGTTTCACTTTTGCACCGGTGAATCGATCTTGCCACCCTTCCAGTTTCACACTTGACTACAGTTGCCCGGATCAAAAGGCGTAACGTTGAGTTTCTTGGCTCATTACTTGTTACCCTTTACATTATTCTTGCTTGTTAAGTAACAAATTCAAAAGTCAAAGCTCATGGTCAAAAGTAGGGGTGTGCACAAAACTAAAAAGACCGAACCGAAACCAAAAAAAACCGAACCGAAAAACCAAACCGAATTAGAAACCGGCGGTTCGGGTTTGAACTTTAAAAAAACCTAAATATTGGTTTTGGTTTGGTTTTGTATTTTATAAAGAACGGAAAAACCGAACCGAAATTAATAAAAATCGAAATAACCATAATATCTTAACCGTAACCATTAAAATAAAATATGTCGGTGGCTATTTGTTTAGTTTTAACATATGATTAAATGATTAATAACAAATATATTTAGTTTCTGCATATGATTAATAACTAATAACATTGTTACTTTTACTTTTGATTTTAATTTTAATTTTAAACTATCTTTTATTAGCTTTTAATATTTGAGGTTTACATATTTAATATTCTATTAGTTATTAGTTTAAAGAAAAAAATGCCATGCACAATTTCAATATATTGGGTCAAGTTTTTTTTTTTGACCCAAAAAGTTTTAGCTTGATTAGCAAAACCGAAAATCCGCAAACAAAACTGAACCAAACCCAAAAAACCGAAATCGAACTGTTTTAAAAAATCAAAAAACCGATATCTTGGTTTTCGGTTAAGTTTTAATTAAAAACTGCACCGAACCGCACTACGCACACCCTTAGTCAAAAGGGTATGTAACAAAACATGGTCTCATCTTTATGTCCCTCTTTGTGGTAAACTGCCTTTAGGGGTGGGGTACATGTCTAAAGAACAAAACCTCTAGTTTACATCCAAACATATTTCTTGTACAAGAAGCTTGTTGATTGACATAAAATTCACATAAACACAAAATGGCAACTGTTTAAGATAAATGGCATATATGCCTTGTTTTCTTTGAATGTGGTCAATAAGTCTATGTTGGGCCTTACATGGGCGGTTCTATGGCTAAGGTTGGGTATGCATGTTGAATGCATGTACCCATGACATGTTTAAAAGTAGAAAACCTAGATTTCAGTGGGCCGTTCATGATTTGTGTCAAAAACTTCTCCTAGGCTATGCCCAATATACCTGTTTTGGACAAAAATCTGCTAAGGATAATGTATCCAAATCTGTTATGTGAGGTTTAGTGTTAAAATGATAACAGCGATTATATGAACGAAATAGAGATGAACACCGTGATTTGATCACAAGGGAAAAAGCCCTTAACCAAGATAGTCTTACTTCGGCCAAAACTTATCAAGGTAATCGTTGGTAAAATAGCTTCGGTCAAAGATTAATAAGATAATCTTTGGTCGAATTACTTTAGTCAATGATCAACAAGGTAACCTTTGGTCGATGAGTATGTGGTTATCGTGGTCTCCGGCACAAAAAACCCCCGGACGGTGAAAACTATCACCGTCGATTATATTAATGACAAAAATCGGGTTACAAAGGTGAAGATATGATTAAAGATTACAAAGAATATCTAAGTGTGTGTGTGTGTATGAACTGCTAGAGAGAGTTCTTGACATAGTATTTGAGAGTGTAAGCAGTGAATGAATGTGAACAAGTGACATAACTTTGATCATAATCTCAATATAAATAATAAATAAAAGCTAACTAACTCCTATTTTTATGGCACTACTCCCACTAACTTAATCTTCACCATTGACCACGTGCTGGAGGTGCCTTGTAGCTTAATTTTAGGTAGACCACGTCTTGGAGCCGTTAATGTTGATAAATATCAACATTCATATGAGAAACAACCGTTAACAGCACCAAATACCGAGGATCAATGATCCTGACAAAGCTCTGGAACTCTTCAGAAGGATAATTGATCCAGACACGTCTTCAAGAATAACATATCCTCAGTACTCAGTTATTTGTGACACAACAAGAAGTCCTATAAATCCGCCACTTCTCCCACTAAACGTGTTACAGCCATTTGACCACGTGTTTGACAAGTCCAATAGCGAGATATCCGGTGGAATAAGTCTTTGAGCCGTTATACTTATTAAATAACAACCTACACACAAGAAACAATTGTTAATAATACCAAGTACTGAGGACCACTGATCCTGACAGGATCTGTCTAAGGATAACTGATCCAAGAACATACGTCAGGATAACGTATCCACAGTGTCAAATTTCCGTGCCCTAACAATTGCCCCCAAAATGGCGGTTGTGATAAGATCACAGCTGTTATTTTGCCTTTGAATTCAAACTTCCTGCAAAAACAGATGAGATTTGACAAGCTAGATATAATCATCAAATATCTATAGAGTTTCCTTGGGAACTTCCTTTCTGGATATATATCCGAAACCTCTTATTCTTCATGCAAATCACGAACAGCTAGTAACACATGTTTAACCAGGATAGATGGTCTATATTTTGAACGGTGAAGTCCGGGTTAAAACTTTTAGTTAAGTCCAGGTGACTTATGTTTAATAATAATTGAAAACTTTTGACTATTCGCTTGTTACTTGTTATTTTGAAAGTTTGTCTGATATAGCTTTAGACTTGTTGTAATTTTTGAGAAATATTCTTTAGTAAAAAGTTTTTAGGATAAAATATCCTTGCAAAAATAAACCAGGATCTTAAATCCTTAGAAAAATAGATTAAGAATAATGAATCCTTATATCTATGAAGATATAAACTGAATTCAAATAAGTGTAAACCGATAAACAGAAATCATACCGTAAGGTCTGGTTAGACCTAAGTTACCATAAGTATTGATCATTTTGCAATCCTTATAAAACTGAATTAAAGGATTTTGAATCCATAAGTATTGATCCTTCGGTGATTCTCAAAATTTAATTTATGATACCTGATGCAAATAACTTACGATATATCTGGGATTAAACCCAATACACCGGGGACAAGCCCACCAAATAAACTGGGGACAAGCCCAACAAACTGGGAACAAGCCTATAAAATAAACTGGGGACAAGCCCAACAAACTGGGGACAAGCCCATAAAATAAACTGGGGACAAGCCCGTGCAACTGGGGACAAGCCCGTGTAATCTGGGGACAAGCCCGTGAACTGGTGTTAAACTGGGGACAAGCCCAAACTGGGGACTGGCCCAAAGATACGGATGTCAACTGGGGACTCGCCCAAACCGGGATTTAGCCCAAACATGAGATAACGTGAAAACGTTATAAACCGGTGGTATGGTACGTCTACCATAAATCGTAGGATCCTCCATATAGCCGGAAACAACGAAATTGTCAGCCACTAAGCGTGTACTGGTCCCGCTGCCCCGAACTATACATCGGATAGCTTGCACAACTGGCGATCGTGAGAAAGGTGAAAACCTTTAAACCGTAGGGGATATGACCATCGGGGGTCATACCCAATCGTGGGCAAGGCCAAGGGAAATAGTATAGTACCTTAAATGTAAAGGAGAGGTGGCCAACCTCTTAGACATTGAACCTCTTGTTGAAATCTGCATTGTTACTTAAAAACTTGGAAAAGATAAATATTAAGAATACATTATCCTTAAAATAACAAGAATATGAAATGAATAAGTGATCAGTTAGATATTACCAATTTTAGGATCCTTGATCCTAGATAGATGCTTGATTTCGAAGGATACTAGATCTTGACTAGAAAAAATACTTTTTGAGAGGGATAGCATTCCATGCTCTGGGTAACCTGTTGCCTTCCATAGTTAGCAAGTGATATGCCCCTTTCCCAGCTTCTGACTCGATCAAGTAGGGACCTTCCCATTTGGGTGCTAACTTTCCATCTGCTAGATTAGTTGTGTTTTGGAAGGCTTTCCTCAAGACTAGATCTCCTTCCTGAAATCTTCTGATCCTTGTATTCTTGTTGTATGCCCCAGCTACCCTTTGTTGATAAGCTTCCATTCTGATTTTGGCTAGGTCTCTGAGTTCTTCTACAGTATCCAAGTCTTCAAGAAGGATTTCTTCATTGGCTTCAGGATCGTAGATGCTCGTTCTTGCCGTAGGAACCACCATTTCTGTGGGAATTACTGCTTCTGATCCAAACACCAATGAGAAGGGTGTTTGGCCTGTTGCATTTTTAGGCATAGTCCTATCTGCCCAAAGAACATAAGGAAGTTCTTTAGCCCATTTTCCCTTCTTCGATCTTAGCTTCTTCTTTAGATTGTTGATGATGATCTTGTTGCTAGACTCTACTTGACCATTGGCTTGAGGATGAACCGGAGTGGAAGTAATCATTTTGATGCCCCAACTATCACAAAAGTTAGTGGTTCTATTCTCGATAAACTGGGAACCATTGTCACAAACAATTTCAGCAGGAATACCAAATCTAGTTATAATATTTCGTTTAATAAAAGATATTACTTCCCTTTCTGGGACTTGTACAAATGCTTCTGCCTCAATCCATTTGGAGAAGTAGTCGGTCATAACAAGCATAAAAACCTTTCCACCGGGTGCTTTTGGTAGCTTGCCTACAATATCCATACCCCATTTCATGAAAGGCCATGAGGAGGATATATGATATAGAGGCTCCGCTGGCTGATGAAGGATGTTCGCGTGTCTTTGACAAGCATCACATTTCCTTGAATACTCCAATGCATCCTTCTTCATTGTTGGCCAGAAGTATCCTGTTCTGAGTATCCTGGAAAATAACGCTCTTCCACCTGTGTGATTGCCGCAATATCCTTCGTGGAAATCCTTGAGTACTTCTTGGATCTCAGGATCCTCGATGCACCTCAGATATGGATCTGCAAGAGATTTTCTATATACCATATAATCTAATAAAATATATTGGGATACCTTGAGTTTGAAGGACTTGGGATTTTCTGTGGTAGGGATTTCTCCATCCTGGAGGAATTTCTTGATTGGGAAGATCCAAGATCCTATTTTTAGTAAGGATGAGGGATCCTTAGGTTCCTCTGTGCATTCCATAGTTACTTCCACAGCCTTTTTGTTCTCCACTTGCCGGAGACAATATGTGAATGATAGGTATCTTTACATCATCCTGGATCTTCAATGATGATGCTAAGTTTGCTAAGGCATTTGCCCCAGCATTTTCTTTTCTAGGTACCTGTAATATACTAAACAACTCGAAGGATTTTGCTAATTCCTTCATAATTTCTAAATACTTGACCATATTCTCACCTTTTACGATGTAAAAACCATTAAAGCGATTAGTTATAAGTAAAGAGTCTATATAAACTTGAAGATACCTGATCCTTATTTTTTTTTGGCTAAAAGTAAACCTGCGATAAGTGCTTCGTATTCTGCCTCATTGTTGGTGGCTTGGAATGCATATGCAATGGACTCGGGTATTATGTCCCCCTGTGGCGATTTCAGTAGGATACTCAATCCTGTTCCTCTTACGTTGGATGCTCCATCTGTGAAGAGGGTCCAAGGATCCTTTGTTTCTTCTAGTTGCTGAACTTCCAAATCAGCTTCCTTCTGCATGTTGCTACTGAAATCAGCCACAAAGTCTGCAAGCTCTCGTGACTTAATGGCTGTTCTAGGCTCATACTGAATGTCATATGCACTCAACTTCACAACCCACTGGTCCATCCTTCCTGACATCTCTGTCTTTCTAAGCACATCATTAACAGAATAGTTAAATAGTATGGTGTTTAAAAATAATGTCTCAACTTGGTTGAGGCAATAATCAAAGCAAGAATTAATTTCTCAATGTGAGAATATCTGACCTCTGCGTCTAAGAGGTTTTTACTTACATAATATACCGGATGTTGTGGACCTTCATGATCCTTGGCCAGAACAGCACTGACTGCATTACCTGAAATGTCTAAGTATAGAGACAACGACTCACCATAAATTGGCTTCATCAAGGCTGGTGCTGAGGATAGATAATCCTTAAGAGCCTTCAGCGCATACTCATGCTTTTGAGTCCATTCAAACTTCCATGGTCTTGCCTAACTGGTCTTTGAACATCATATTGACCAGTCTTTGATATGTTGCCCCTGTCATGTCTGAATGCTTAAAGGCAAAGGTAGATTTTCTTTGCCCTAAGAAGGATACCAAATCCTCCTCAATCTTGCTGGGGATACTGGATCCTAGGAACACCTTTATGTCTGGATCCTCGGGATCGAAGGATACTTTTTTTAACGTCTTTCTACCGAGCTTCCATAACGTCCCCAAGATGTTGTTGTGGTTGCTATGCTATAGTTTGCTTGGTTGTTGGCTTCATCGATGACGAATAATAGTTCTTGGCTTCCACTTGATCGCCATTTATCCTTATTACTCCCCATGGGGTAGGAATCTTAATGCACTGATGGTATGTAGAAGCCACTGCTTTCATTCCATGTAGCCAAGGCATGCCTAAAATAACATTGCAACAAGAAAGGTTATCAATTACACAAAATCTTTGATAAGAATTTAACCCTTCGATGTATATTGGGAGGTTGATGTCCCCCAATGTTTTATTGGTTTCTCCACTAAAACCAAATAGCACCGATGTTCTTGGGATGATTTTTAAATCTGGTATGTTCATCTTCTGAAGTACATCATGTTGGATGATATTGACCGAGCTACCACCGTCAAATAGGATCCTGCATACATAATGGTTAGCTATAAATAAAGTAATAATCAAACCGTCCTGGTGAGGATCCTGGATGCTTGATTTGTCTTCTTCATCGAAAAAGATTCTTTTGTCAGTTATTGATGTAGTGGGGATAAGTGGTCTTTCCCCATTATTCAATTCGGTCTTCTCAACGTGGGTCTCTGCTGTCGGAGAGGAACTTCGAAATATATCTGCGCCTCTGGAGACGAAGTTGATCACGTGAGCATCTGGTGGTGGTGGTGCTGCTTTCCAAGGGGCTTCTTCAGGATCCTGGATCCTTGATTTCTTACCGAGTGACTCCTATTTTGTTGAAGGACCCATTCTTTCCTATATCCCTTTATCACCCTCTAGTCTTATAAATCTGAGTACCCTGTTTCTGACTTCATCTAAAGTCCTACATGGAGTCATCACAAGATCGTCATAAAATGGGGAGCCCCTTTGAAGTCCCATCTTGAATGCTTCAACAGCTGTAGCTATATCAAGATTAGAAATCTCTAGGGCCTCCCTGCCAAACCTTGTAAAAAAATCCCTAAGGGACTCATCATAAGGTTGGGCAACTCTATATAAATCACCATTTAACTTTTCAAATTTCCTACTACAAGAAAACTGGCTGTTGAACAAGTTAACTAAATGTGAAAAAGAAATAACAGAATAGGGAGGAAGACTTAGCAGCCATTTAAGTGCAGATCCTGTTAGTGTGAATCCGAAACCCTTGCATAGACAAGCCTCACTGAGCCTTTCAGGAATAGGATTGATCTCCATTCTTTCTCTGTATTGTGCAACGTGCTCCTATGGATATGTGGTCCCATCATATGTCTTCATGTTGGGTGTCTTGAATCGCTTAGGGATTTCAGCATAACAGATGGGTGGAGCAAATCTGGATAACTTGTGGCTTCCCTCCGGTATCTCAGGGATTGGACGTATCACCCCGGGAACACTGGATATCATATCCTTGAGCTTTTGTAGTTCCATGGCTATAGCTTGGTTGATACCTGCATCCTGCATGGAATCACGGTTAGCATCTAAGGATATAGGATCATACAAGTTACCTGTTTGTTGCGTGAACGTCGGCATTCCAGAAGAGTGGCTGATGTAAGAAGCGTCTGCTACAGGCGTTGGTCCACTAGAAGCTGTGGTCTGCATGGGGATTATATCTCCTTCATGGACTTCTGAAGACCGTTGATGTTGAAATCCTAAGGATCCTTGACCCTGATAGGAGGATTCTTGAGGCTGGAAGTTGTAGGATCCTTGGTGACACCCCCCAGAGGATCCTTGTTGAAGGGTTGATAATCCTCTCCGAAACATGGAGGATCCTTGGATCTGCTGACCCATTGATCCTAGATTAAGGACCGAAGATCCTTGCTGAAACATCGAGGATCCTTGAATCTGCTGACCCATGGATCCATGCTGAAAGATAAAGGATCCTTGTGGGAAGAATGAGGATCTCTGAGTTTGCTGTCCCATGGACCCTTGTTGGAGGATAGATGATCCTTGCTGAAAAGTTGAGGATCCTTGAGCTGGTTGACCCATGGACCCCTGGTGAAGGATAGATGATCCTGGCTGAAACAGTGAGGATCCCTGAGCATGTGGACCCATGGGCCCCTGTTGAAGGATAGATGATCCTGGCTGAAACAATGAGGATCCCTGAGCCTGTGGACCCATGGACCCCTGTTGAAGGATAGATGATCATGGCTAAAACAATGAGGATCCCTGAGCCTGTGGACCCATGGACCCCTGTTGAAGGATAGATGATCCTTGCGAGAACTGATCCATGGATCCTGGACTGATGAAATCCAGCATCCTGGGCATCAGAGGAGTGTGATCCTCCGCTGGCCTCTTAGTCTTCTTGAGTTCTTCTATCTCACGAAGGATCCTCTGGTTGGTCTTGTATTGCTGCTCCATATATGCTTTAACCTGCTAAAACATAGATGAAACATCATTGTTAGTATTAACCACCGGCGCGGCAGCAGCGGTTTTTGAGCTTTGGAAGACTGGAGTTTGTGTCTTGTTTCCATCCGCGGTGGTCCTTGGTGCTCCCGTAATTGGAGGAGGCATCGGCGGAAAAGTTCTTGATGAGAGAGAAACCGATGATGGCATGGTTGATGAAGCAGAGGTCGATTGAGAGGCCATTGATGGTGATATGGGTATGAAAGGTTGAATATTGATATGGTATTTTCTGGATTATAGCACAAATTGCCCCACGGTGGGTGCCAAATTGTTTTGGACAAAAAACTGCTAAGGATAATGTATCCAAATCTGTTATGTGAGGTTTAGTGCTAAAATGATAACATCGATTATATGAACGAAATAGAGATGAACACCGTGATTTGATCACAAGGGAAAAAGCCCTTAACCAAGATAGTCTTACTTCGGCCAAAACTTATCAAGGTAATCGTTGGTAAAATAGCTTCGGTCAAAGATTAATAAGATAATCTTTGGTCGAATTACTTTAGTCAATGATCAACAAGGTAACCTTTGGTCGATGAGTATGTGGTTATCGTGGTCTCCGGCACAAAAAACCCCCGGACGGTGAAAACTATCACCGTCGATTATATTAATGACAAAAATCGGGTTACAAAGGTGAAGATATGATTAAAGATTACAAAGAATATCTAAGTGTGTGTGTGTATGAACTGCTAGAGAGAGTTCTTGACAGTGTAAGCAGTGAATGAATGTGAACAAGTGACCTAACTTTGATCATAATCTCAATATAAATAATAAATAAAGCTAACTAACTCCTATTTTTATGGAACTACTCCCACTAACTTAGTCTTCACCATTGACCACGTGCTGGAGAGTGATTCAACCTTTTCTTCTAGCTTTTAGGTTACATAGACTTTGATTTTGATCACTACTTTTGGTCAAAGTTGACATTTTCTCTTGATTTTGTTGGTATTAACTTGTTGATACATATTCCATTTAGAGTATCGCGGACCCCTTCTTTCTTCTTCTTCATGCGAGCGTTGTTTGTGAACTGCTCATCTTTCCATCGCCACGGACCACCTATTTCTCTCTCCTCATTCACAGTCCGAGCTCCCTCTCTTAAATGTCTACATTGTTTAAACACTGAAAAGTTATACATATTATATATGTACATACATGCACATATGTATATGCATATACATATGTACATACACATACATATGTAATGACGAAGCTTAGACGAAAACGTGCCGTGAAATGGGGAGGGGGGGGGGGGTTGGGTGGGGCGGCGACCCCAACCTTCCATTAAGCTTCTCCAATGTACATTTTTGTAATGCATATATAATGAAAAATAGCATGGGGCTAGGTATAGTACAACAGAATCATACACCAAGTCTACGAATTCGAACAAGTGGCTTGAAACGTCTAAAACTCTAATGTCTACATCATCATTTCTCTACTGTTCGCGTTTTAATCTATGTAAATCATAATTCTTTATTTCAAAGCTTTAGAATGAATTTTGATACTGTATAATTTTGTTTCAGTCACTAACTTCCTTGTGAAGGCTTTGTATCATTTTCTTATGGGGTTTAAACTTAATTAAGTATATGGATCGGTACTTAAATTCTTACAAGTACCTGTCTTAGTTTCAGAAATAAACTTATACCAATAATATCTAAATAAAATAACCTTCAAGACTAAAACAACTATTTTTAGATTTTTCTAAAATAAATAAATTAAATAAAAAATAAAAAATAAAATTTACATTTGAACTAAAAATACTAGATATATATATACACACACACACACACACACATACACATTACATTAATCAAATG
Source organism: Bidens hawaiensis (assembly GCF_021521415.1). NCBI lineage: Eukaryota > Viridiplantae > Streptophyta > Magnoliopsida > Asterales > Asteraceae > Bidens > Bidens hawaiensis. The sequence goes on from NW_027493914.1 coordinate 92,220, forward strand.
TATATTTCACGACAGAGAATTCATCAAGATAAACTTCATAATGATGTTACAAGAAGGTGGGGTATGATAAACTTGTGAGGTCATGTCCCTTCTATAATGGTGAGCATTTTAAAGGTACCAACCATTGGATCATAAAAACTTAAAGGTATATATTATAATTAAGATTGACAATTTGGATCATAATGCTTTAAATGTTTATAAGATACACAATTTGTTTTAATGATTGCATAACAAAGCAAACATATAATGTTTACACGTGTTTTCGCAAGAATATGTCGTTAGTTCCTAAAGTTACAAAGCCTTATGATAAAGTCCGCTTTAATTTCTTAATACCATATAATGTATTTGGCTCTCAAGGGTGTTGATGTCCTGAACTAACTGTCCCCCATGTTTGAATGGGTCAGAAACAAATGCTCATGTGTATGGTGAGTGACTGAGTGTAGTTCATTTAAAAAGATTTGAGATTTGGTTGAACGACGGTTAGTATTGTATTTCCTAGTTTTTGAGTTTTCCCTTTAGATCCTGTGAACTGGCTTGATAACTCGGCGTTCAGTTTTGCTAAGAAAGACATGGTGGGCACTGTTTGGTTGTCTATTTGGAAGTTTTAGAATGATACGGTTTTCTCGAAGAATAGTATGAAAACATAATTCTTTTTTGATGATGTTTATTTTTCATTTCTTTGGTACTCGTGTATGAAAAAAAGTGTAAACATTGTTGAATAGAGTGGTTGAAAACCCCCCTTCTAGTCATGTAATTTCTCAGTTTTTTGCTCGGCTAGTAACTTACTAGCTAGTTGGTGCATTCTAATGCAATACTGCCGTTCAAAAAAAAACATTTTCTTGATACCAAATAAAAGTAATATCTAAAACAAATTCTAGTAAGACTTGTTAAAATAGAACCCATATAAGTATATAACAGTATGACATTAGATAAATGAATAGAACTCGTGTTTGTTTTGTTTTTTTTAATGGACACAAATAAGAGTTATGGTTGTCGGTAAGACAACTTTGGATAGTAAAATTAAATGTGTGTTGGGAAGTCACTGATGGCTGCTACACCATTTAGTTTTAGATCCAAGGTTCAGATCATGTCGGTAGAGGTAAGATGTTTCATATGCAACAATTCAGAATTTAAGATTTTGAACTTTTTATGTTTCATAGAAAACATTTGTATATTTAAGATTTTGGAATCTCATGTTAATGTTAGCGTTGGGTTTAGGATGTTAATGCTGCCCTTTAAAAAAGAATGTATTGTTAGGAACTTAGGATTAACACGCACACACGAACCAAACATAAAACATGAAAGCAAATAAACGAATACAATAACTTAACGTGGTTCGTTCTCAACTGACATACGTCCACATGTGACAACTATATATATTTTATATTGAGTGGTAACAATTACAATTACATAGAAGTATATATATAGAGAGACTACTAGGGTTTGTAACTTGATAAACAAGAAATCTTAAACGTGGCTAGGGCTGGCTGCTCCGTCCCTCTTTTGTTGATCTAAACCCGGCCCAAAGGCCTACGAACCCAACATCTATTACTCTAAAAACGAACCTTAAAATTACTAAAAATAACATATATTTTTTTCTTAAAAGAACGATATTCGATCACTAGGGTGTTAATTCCCAACAAAAACCGAATATTTTTCTTGATAGTTTATCAAAGATTCAAAGAGATATAATCTTAATTGATACTTGATTTGTCTTTCTCCAAATGATTATACATTACATATAGTTAAAGAAAACAATGCACGCAATTATGACAATAACTATTAACTATACTTGATTTTATGATCCACACAACTAAAAAAGATAAGAGTATCTTATAAAATCTTATGGAATGGAGTTTATTGTTGATAATTTGATATTACTATTTCTAAATAGTATAAATTCCACTATACCTAATTATCATTTCATAATTTGTTACAAGAAAACACTACTTGTGCTCACTTATTTCTTGATGCCAAAAGGTTGTTCAATACTCACCACAAAATGAAGTGTGAGAACTGATTCAATTAACAAGATGTACTTTCTTTCCAACTCAACAGTAACATTTGTCTAACAATGACAAGATTGATAGAAAATATCTTATTATGATCTTGTGATGACATTATACGAAATATTTGTGATCTTCCTCATAGCCAACGAGTCGATATGACATTAGAATTGATATACGAGCAGTATGTATGGACCATGTTATTATTAATCTTGTCTGCATTGTATTTTCGAATGTAACTAAGCTATTTCGGATTAGTTACTCGTTTAGAAATAATAGTAACAACAATAATAATAATAATTAAGGCGTGCAATTATACATAGTAACCTTACCCTATCATCTGTATTGTCACAAGAACCCATTCTTTCTCATGATTATATTTGAGCATGATGACAAATTTGACACACTAGTCTGTTGGTTATTTGTTTATCTTCAATTTAATTATATATTTTGGGCCTTGGACATTTATTTCTTGATCTTTAGAAAAATGAAAAGATGATTAGACTAATAAGGTTTCAACACATACAAGAGCAAATCTGATACACAAGGCTCTCGCATGCATGGGTCCAGGGAGTTGTCAGGTCGACTTGAACATGATACACACATCATTACCCTCCGTAAGTGCATGTTCTCACGCTCGAATTCACGACTTCAAGATCACATGACAATAACTTTACCATTGTTTCAGTTTCGTCTATGGATCCGAAAGAAATAAGTAATATATTTAAGGGGACAAAGTATCAAAAGACTGAAAAGTACAAGAAGCATATGCACATGCTTTAATCACTCAATCCATCTCCATAACTCTCCCTATTTATACAACAAATGGCCCCCTCATCTTCATCACCCCCATACTCCTAAACCACTTTGCCAACTCCTTAAACCTTCATCACCCCCTTCATCACTTCCTGCAACAATAACCAAAACAAGATCTTTTTTTGTCCATTTCTTCTTGATCAAATGCTGTTTTGATCCAACATTCCTGCAAAAGTTTGGATTTTTATTAGTGGGTGTTACTTGTTTCATTGTTTACAACATTGTTAATAAAAAAAATACCATGATCACCTCAGATAAAAGGGTTTCTTTATTTGGAAACAATGTTGATCTTAATGATGCATCATTCTCATCTTACTTGAATCATGACAATAGTAGTGCTATGGTTCTCAAACTTACACACCCATCTCATATCAGCTCCAAAAAGAAGGTGGAAGATGGCGAAATTGGGATTTTTGGAGCCGAAAAGTACTTCAAAGGAGCCATGGATGAACAAGTTTCAAGAACTCCTAACTCCATGATCAAGGCTGCAAATTTTCATCATCCCAATGACCAACAAGAAAAAGATAAAGATAAAGATGAAGACGAAGAACGAGCTAAACCAAAAACCGGATCGGTTACTCCAAGCGTTCGCTCGGAAGCGAGTTGGAATAGCCGAAGCGGTTTATTGGCTAACAATGGTAATGGTAATCGGACGAGTCATTCGTCTAAAAGGGAGAAAACAAGCGTTGTAAAGAGCTTGTTTATCTCCCTTGGTTGCAACTGCAACGATAACAAATCTGTTAAGATTACGGAAAACAAGGTTCTTGTAAAAGAACCTCTGAAACCACCAGTTAAAGCTGTTTTAACTGATTGTTTCACTGAAGAAAGTCAAAAAGAAGATTGTTTCACTTTTCCAGTGATAAATGCGTGCCCGGTGGTAAAAAATGAAGTACAAAGAGCCGACGAAAGTGAAATTATTCATGTTAAAACACGAAGGAACTCGTCAGAGGCCTTCGGTTCTCCGGTTTTGGATAAGGGGAAGAAGTCATTTAGCTTGGAGAGGAAGCTAACAATGTTGAATTGGGATGGTGTGACTCCGCGAGTGGAAAACCTCGATATTAATATCGGGAAAACAACGATGCGGGTAGCGATGCAAGCTCGGATTTGTTTGACATCGAGAGCTTCTCGACTAATGGGAATAACTCGTTTCTTGCGCGACAAGTTTCTAACGGGCGATCAAGTAACGCAACATTGACAAACGGGTACGCACCGAGTGAGGCGAGCATTGCGTGGAGTGTAGTTACGGATAGTGTGGCTGGGTATTCAATAATATCGGACTACGAAGACACGAAAATGGTCAAGAATCAACATATGACACTTTCTAGGAACACTAAGGGGTGTGGCGGTGATATGGAGAGAATTATTAAAGGTGGGATTCTTTCGGGGTGTAATAGTAATAAATCGGTGAGAGTATCCGGTGAACACATGATTCTGAGTGGTGGCGAGAAGGCGTCAGTTGTGCTCAACGGGGCCACAAAAGACCGTTGTCGGTTGGATTCAATAGTGCCTCTTATGAAGTTTCAAACTAAAACCAAACCGTTAAGTTCGTTCCCTAGGGGACATTCAAAATCACCGCGTGCTTCACACCACTTGTACATTCAACAGCAATAAAGAGTTGTACATGTGTGTGTTTTTATTTTCAAGTTACTAAAAAAAATCATTTGGAGTGTTGATAAATGAAATCTTTGTTTCCTTTTCCAAGGTTTTATGTTATCCATAATTTTCAATTATAAATCAGTTTCATATTTCATTGTTACCTAAGCAATATCTTCCTGTACCCTATGCATAAACAATATACACTAGACACTAGTTGAGTTGCACAACTTTATTGCACAAAAGATAGAAGCTTATGCAAAGCTTTCACACATTAACATCTACAAAATTAATAACATGATGAATGTCCAAAGACAAGTAGTTGTATTTCCTGATCAAGCATTAAGTCATCAACCAAACTGATTTATTCAGGGTAGGTCCACATTTGCTAAAAGATAACTCCCTTTACACTAAAAAATAAAAGTCTATTAATATTTAATTTTATCCATGTTTCTTGGTTGGTTAAAAAAGGAACATATATTTGTAATTTTTAAATAATATTAATTATATATTTTACACAATTAAAATCATGTAATTTGAGCACAATTAGGTTAATTTATTGTAAACCAGATGACGAGCTCAATTTATCAAACTCATATTATTTAATTTTAAACTATTTGATGGATAGTCCAATCGTTCATGCTTAACTAAACAGACTAAACATGTTGATTACTCAACCTGAAAACAACTTATTTATTACACGGGTTAGATCATTAGATACGAAAACCACAAAATGGACAGAAAACCTAGATACATTGCTATTCTATTACAATTGTTTTGCTGAAATAACATTTACTTTACAAAAAGGAAAATCATTAACAATGACCATATTGACCAAGAAAAGTTGACAAAATGTTAACTTTTACAAATTACCATCCAAAGAGTGTTTGATACGTGTCCTCTAAAGAAGTTTCCCATTTTGGCAAAACAAATTAATTATATCCTACCATAGCAGATCATCTATGCATGCATGGCTTTCATCCCTACACAACACAAACTTGATTTTTATTCTTTTAATTGTTTTTTTATATAATTCTTTAGAAAATGTTAATAAATATTTTGTAAAAATGTTTTCTGAAAAAGATATCATTTTTTATAAAAACATTATTTTATTTTATTTTTTTTGCTTTATGTCATATAAAAAAATTAATGAAAACAACAAAGATAATAAGTTTAAAAAAGACAATTACAATAACAAACTTTATTTTATAAATTAATTTGTTAAATAAATAACAGATAATAACAAGAAAAACAATAAATTTTGTAAAAGCTATTAAAAAAAGATATTTTTAAATAGTTTTCAAAAACTAAAGTAAAAAAAAGGTGTTAAATTTGTTATTGCTAATAAATAAATGGTATAACTAAAATCAAATAAACAAGCATGCCTTGTAATTTATAGCAAGCTATTAGTAGGGATTAAGTAGAGTATACATAATACTCCGTACATTTCTCATTATCCTAGAAGATAGTGAAGTTGCTTCAATGAAGACTTCCGGCTATAAAAACCATTTCTTGATACATAAAGTATAATATCCAAAATGCATGAAAGATCAAAACAACAACAAACAAAATGTATGTATTAAAATAGTGGTAAACTATTGACAACACAAAATGATGAGAAACTATACTAGTAACAGATAACTAAAACAAAAACAATTTTTAAAAAGCCTCAATCCTCATGATAGCTTGTAGTTAGTTTGAGACATGTTCCTAATTAAAAAAGTAAAATCATAAATAGGTAAACAAAAATGTCAATGGGCATCTTATAAACTATGTCTCCGATCAAGATAACTACTTTCGTGATCTTTTCCTCTTATTTTATTTTTTTTTCAAACGATAAATTTCTTTTACTTCTTAGGACTTGCAAGACATTTGCGTGTTTAACAGGATTTGTCTCTATCGGATGATTTTCTCTTCTACCAATATATTTGACACACTAGTAATGCCTACAAACATTGGCTCCATATATGGTTCAGTTTACTGTCCAAATCAGACTCAAACTCCTGAACCTAAATGGCAACATGCTCAATCATTGCAGTCTAGTAACCTAGTTATTGAGTACACTTGGACTGCTTTACAACCAAGTGTTTGAAATGCATAAAGAATAAAAAATACTAAGATTGGTATATGATGTTGGTGAAGTGAACCATATGAAGTTAAACAGTGACCATATTGCCAGATTTAAAACAGTAACAATAATGGGATAGGAATAATCAACAAAAAGAAGAAACATGATCCATATCAAATCTTTTTCATGGACCACTTTGCTTGAAGTTCCTAGTAGTAACATGATCGAGATGAAGCATTGTTACATCTCTTCTCCCATACCAAACAATATTATATGTTTTGTCCAAAGAAAACTCAAAGAAATGTTTTTAGTTACTCGAGGGAAAACGACCACAAATATACAGCCGATGATGGATTTGCCTAAGGTGCTACAAGAGTTCATAAAGCATCGACTGCTTCAAACGAATGCGACATATAACCATCGTGTTTAATTTACTAGATAAAAGGCATTTTTGTTCTTAATGATTTAATAACAAAGACTAAGAAAGTGGCCCCGGATGGAAACTTTTGTTAATTTGAAAGGGAAAGATTGATGTTCTTTTTGTAGAAATATAACAAGATACAAAGATAATGTTTTTATCCATGAAAAGGTTATCTAATTTTTAGGATACTTATAATTTGCAAGATACTAAGATAATGTTCTTATCCATTAAAAATCATTTAATTTAAACTTTTGTTAATTTGAAAGGGAAAGATTGATGTTCTTTTGTAGAATATAACAAGATACAAAGAGAATGTTTTTATCCATGAAAAAGTTATCTAATTTTTAGGATATTTTTAGAGAATTGCAAGATACTAAGATAATGTTCTTATCCATTAAAAGTCATTTTAATTTTTTTTGGGATATTCCAAAGGAACTTACAAGAATATAAAAAAAGATAATGTTTTTATTAGGTCAAATATTAATCAAGAATTATTAGTTTTTTGGAAATTGAATAATTTCCTGGATGTCCTAAAATGTTCAGGAAAGTGTCTTGGTTTATTTTCATAGTTAAATGACTATAAATCAAGTCACATGTATGTATATATGGGTGTCTAGTTATATGTATATTCATGTATGTGCAAAAGGAATTGTTCTAGAAGAGACATTCCATTATGGAAAAGAATGTCGTTTGCTATGATTTATGTAGATAACTCTATTAAATGAAGAAAAAAATGTGGTCCACAGACAATGGTGGAACCAAAACTTTTAACCACGTGCCATAAATAAAATTTACATGCATATGTATATCAATCCGCGCGAGTGAAAAAGGTTTTTTGCGTTGTTGTGGAAGAAGAAGCCTTCGTATCTTAAAGGGTGAAAAGTTTATTCCTCTGGTTCCGTCCATGTCCACAAGACATCGCATAAAGTTTTTACATCAAGCACCACAAAAAAATTTACTTGTCTACAATTACTTCATGTGATACACAGATTTTACGTGCCTACAGTGAAATTTATAGATACTGGTTCAACTATTGAGCATTTTTCTAAAAACGAGCCAAGAGTAGTAACCAGGGTTGGAAAAATAGACCGAGTTCGATTGGATAACCTAAATACCTTTTGCCCATTTTTGCCATGAACATTTGATCTATTTTAAGTTATTACAAAATAATTTGCATAAAGTTTTAAGGAAGTTATATCTTCTTTTCATCTTAGCAAACTTTTTTTATTGACCCGTTTAAGATAAAACATAGCAAAATCAATCAATTTATAATGCCAACTAACAAAAATGGTATTTTGACATCCATCATCCTCATATTTGTTGGCCTGGCCCGGACCAGACCATATGAGTAAATGGTTCATGGCTAAGGTTATCCAATTGCGTATAAAACTACAAAAAAAATCTTGAAAAAAGTGTAGCGTGTCATGATACGGGTTGGTGGATGTTGCAATCTTTCATAGTTAAAACATACTCCTATGGAATATTAACATCAAAACAGCTCAAATATTTAAAGCATGTAACTTTCCATTTGTGGTGTTTGGACCACTGGCTATTTATGTGACTGAAGTTGACGGTTGAGATCAATTATATGACCACATGATTCAGTAACATGCAGTATGAATATATGTTTGTGGGGAGACGGAATTTACTAGCAATAATTATTGGGGTTAATCAAATTGAATGTAGGGGACAAGTGGGGGAGATTATAACAATAGGCCCATTAGTCATTTGGCCCACTAGTATATGCTAATTAGTTAGTAATAATATGAGGTGGAAAAGTATCTCCCGGGGTTAGTGGTTCGGTGACAGAGTCAAAACCCGTAGTCACCTAAAGATCATGGGTTCTAATCCTAAGAAGTAAAGAAATTTGTCATTCAAAAAAATTGGAAAAGTATGCTTTTGAACCAACCTGTTTTGCCCGAAACTTGTTCAAACCCAAAACCTATTCTGACCCGACCCCTTTCGACAACCCGTCCTGATCCAAACAAAAAAAACCCTTTTAGAATCGACCCGTACCAGTACGACTCTACCGTTTTGCCAGTCCTAATTTTGTGTCTTGTTATATATACACCCAATTTAGTGTCTATTTATATATACACGTAAGTGTTAATTCTGCTTGTTAATGTATAAACTTAAGTTTTAAAAAATGAGTTACAGTTTCGGTAAAATGGCAACTGAACCATTCACACTAGAGGTGCACAAAAAAATCGGTTCCGGACCCGACCCAGCAGTACCTACCCTGAACCGGACCCGACCCTACCTATGGGTGCGGACCGGGCTTTGGGTTTCCCCCGGAACTGTAACAGGAACCGAAACCGACCCAACCCGGTGGAACCGGTTCTTCAAGTACCCAACCCAACCCTACCCGAAACCTAAAAAAACCCGGTGGAACCGATCAAAACCCAGCCAAATACCCGACTATACCCGAAACCGGTTTTGACTTTTGTTGACCATACCTGAAACCGGTTTATATCTGGTTCTGGTTCTTGAAAATACCCGGGTTGTACACCTCTTATTCATACAATTAGAGTTTAGATATGTGACTGTGACTAGGCCTGTTTATTTTAGGCCCATTGGGCTAACTTGGTTTCAATTAGTTCCTAAAAAATATAAAATCATGTTGTACTACATAAAAATAGGTTAAAAATATGTGTCTTAAACAGGTTTGAATAAAGAAAAATTAAATAGTTACAAATCATAATATATAAGTTGATGTAATGAGATCAGGTATGATTAATAATACGTATAAGTTACTATATTTAATGGTGAAATAAAATAAGCGAGAAAAAAAATCTCGGCTTCACAAAATTATAATACGTTACGCAACTAGTTACTTATTTATAGAAATGACTCACATCCTTGGCTACATAACTTGGTTAAAGAAAAACTAACGGATTACCTTCTCAACTCATTTTTTAAATAATAAATGGTAAACAAATTAAAGCGTTGTTCAAGTTTTGGTTTTGGTTTTGGTTTGGGGTTTTGGGTTATTCGAGTTTCCTTTTTGTGTGATATTTGCAAATTTAGAATCTTTTTATGCAAATTAGTCATGTCTAGAAGTTAGCCATCCAAATTTGATCTAAAAAACGATTGGAAGAAATTCACCATGATAAACGCTTACAAACTAGGGGTGTGCAAGAAATCGATAAATCTGACCCGAAACTAAAAAAAACAAAAATCCAAACCGAAAACACCGAACTCCACGATGGTTTGGTTTTATATTTTTGTAAAAACTGAACTTATTGTTCGTTTTGGTTTTGCATGTAATAAAAACGGAAAAAACCGAACCGAACTTTTAGATTTTTATTTTTTTATCTTTTATTTTAATTCATTTATAAGAATTTAATAAATGTGTAACTCAAATATTTGTGGCAAAATGTGGATTAGTCAGTTAGTTAATTAATTAACAAAATTATTTATACGTAAATTCATTATTTTCGGCCAAACTTTTTTTTCTGCCCTAAAATTTCAAAAAATACCGAAACCAAATAAAAAAAAATGAAACCGGAAAAACCATAGCCGGATGGTTTTGGTTTGTTTTACCCAAAAACCGCACCACGCACACCCTTATTACAAACCACAAAAATTATTTAGTTGATATATTAAAAAAATGAGTTCCATCATCTTCCTTTGCATATTCATGAATTAATTTTCCTTACACTAGCTACCAAATATAATTAAAATGATTGAGACAACACTTGAAAATATCCGTATGAGTAAATTTCCTAGTTGTTGCTAGGGATACTTCCTCCTCTCAAGCTCTTCAATTGTAAGAATTTGAAGTTCTCACTTTTTCTCTCAAACTATCACAATAATGGCACACTTGAAACAATTTGAACACATCAAAATACCATTAGATATTATAAAATCAGCAACCAACGACTTCGACGATAAGCGTCGTATTGGGAGAGGAGGATTCGGAAGTGTGTACAAGGGAGAAATTGGCAACCACACGACTATTGCTGTGAAGCGTTTAAATACTAAACTCGGGCAAGGAGACATCGAGTTTTGGAAGGAGGTGATGATGCTTACACAATACAAAGATGAGAATATAGTCTCTCTCATAGGGTTTTGTGATGTTTCTGGCGAGAAGATCCTCGTGTACCCTTATGCACCTAATGGAAGCCTTGACAAGCATCTAGACAATAATAATTTAAGATGGATTGGACGCCTCAAAATATGCATAGGGGCGGCTCGGGGATTGGCGTATCTTCATGGTGCGGTCGGGACTCAACAAAGAGTATTGCATCGTGATATCAAGAGTTCTAATATTCTATTGGATGAAGATTGGAATGCTAAGATCTCAGATTTTGGTCTCTCAAAGCTAGGGCCAGCAAATCAAAATTACACATTTCTCTACTCCAACCCAGTGGGGACGCTTGGGTATGTTGACCCGCTTTACGCTATCACCATGTTGTTAACAAAAGAGTCAGACGTTTACTCTTTTGGTGTTGTGTGGGAAGTTGTGCATAAACTTTGAAAATCAAGATTTCATAAAATTGGTGCAAAAGTCCTACAAAGAAAACACAATAAACGAAATCGTTTATGGTAATATAAAGGATGAAATCTATCCCAAGTCTTTGTTTGTGTTTGCAAAAATTGCTTATCAGTGTTTGGAGACAGACCGTGAAAAACGTCCTTTAATGAGTGACATTTTGAAGGCACTTAAGAAAGCGCTTTATTGTCAAGTAAGCTAACCTTTTAATTTAACCCAAATATAGAACGATTTCCTATGGAATTTCTTGCTAACATTTATTGTTTCCTTTAGGAGGTCAGAAATGATCAAGATGAGGATCACGCTAAGTAAAGTATAAAGTCCTCATATGACCTAAAGCTAGTATTATATTTTATATTATATATATATATATATATATATATATATATATATATATATATATATATTTTGCAAACTGAAAAGTAGTGATTATATTGGAATAGAAGGCAAGCGGACAACAAGCTGCAACGTTACCCATGTTTCAATTGCAAACAGAAGGATCGCGCTAGGTAAGTATAAAGTTCTCATATTTTTTTTTGTTGCATAAATCAAGACATACATCACAAACATTGAACTCTCAGGGCCATCAGATCCAAGAGTGAGGATGGAGGGTGGCTTGTGGTTACAATTCATGAAGGAGTTAATCTTGAAGTAGAACATCCAAGAGTCATGTTGGCTGTTGGAACTGAGAGTGCATACACCACGGGTTGTACTATGTATTATTAATTAGTTCATTTTTAAACCTCTTAACCAATTTATCTAGGAACATAATGTTTTTTATACGTATTTTGTGGATTGCAGATTAAATATGATAATCTAAATCATGTTTGGGAAGAGTCGTTCCGGTTTCCTTTAAAGAAGCCTCGAGAAGAAATATTGATTTTGACAGTTTATTCTGCATCACGGATGGACAAAGAAGTTCATAATAAGGTACGGCATATATATTCTTAACTTAATTTTCAATCTGGTTTTTAATGTAAAATACATGATGGATTTAAATTTTTTATTAGGATATTTTGGGTTGCGTGGAAATAGGCATTACGGATGTTGTAAAAGTAACGCACATGAACAATACTTACCAAATTGGGAATGGTAAAATTCGCGTGGAATTGCGTTTTCTTGATTATCATGTAAGCTAATATTTTTTAACCAGAACTTAGAAAAATTTCCAACTTTTTCAAAGTAAGGAATTCATTGCTAACACTTACTGCTTCCTTCAGAATCCATCAACAAACAGTTATTTTCCACCAAAGGATGGTGCTAAGTAAGTATGATGCCCTCATATTTGTCTTTGTTGGATAAGCATTAGACTAGATTATTCATAACGAGTCATTATTGACATATATAGTATAGACTATGGTATGTTGTAAGTATAATACTCTGTGAATGAGAAGAAAATTGATTTGATTGAGCCATAATTATATTTATAACTAGAGTATCTACACCAAAGCACCCTAGTTTAATAAATTAAGACAATAACAAACTATTCAAACATTCAATTCGTAGGGCCGTAGATATGGCCTCCAAGAGTGAGGATGCAGGGGTGCTTGTGGTCACAATCGACAGAGGAGTTAATCTTGAAGTAAAACATCCATATGTCAGTTTGCTTGTTGGAACTGATAAAAAGCATACCACGGTTTGTGTTATGCATTACTGATTAGTTGTTTCAAAAGCCTCTTTAACTAACCAATCGGATAACTTAATGTTATACATATATATATATATATATATATATATATATATATATATATATATATATATATTTGTGGATTGCAGACTAAGAAACATAATCAAAACCCTGTATGGGAAGAGTCGTTCCACTTTACTTTAGAGAAGCCGGCAGAAGCAATATTGGATTTGGAAGTTTTCTCTGGCTCACTGATGGATAGAATTCATGATAAGGTACGACAAATTCTTAACTTAATTTCAATATGTTTTTTAATGAGAGAAACATGATGGTATTTAATTTTTTATTAGTATAAACTGACGTTATGGATGTTGTTAAGCAAAAGCACAAGAACAACATATTCCCCATTGGGAATGGTTGCATTCACGCGGAGTTGTACTTTATGCATTCTACAAGACTACAGACATTGGAGCTTTGACGAATCGATGATTTCTAGATATCATTAGACCTTCAACAATGCACCGTCGCACTTGGCCTACGTGGAATCTAGAATTGCATTTGCGTTGCAAAAATGGTACGGGAGACGCAAGTGAACAACCGCGTGCCTTAGTGCCTGATATTTGGTTGATCGTGGCTACACCAAAACTCTTTTTCTTTTCAGTTTAATTTTTGTAAACGCCATAAAAATTGTTATTATGAAAAAACCAAAGATTCTACAAGTTCATAAGGATTTAAATTGTAAAATATGTCCAATAATATGAATGAAAACCATCAAAACAAGATGATGCACTGCTTATTTAATAAAACAAATGATGGCGTAGGGGGTACACTACCAAAAAGCCAAAGCCTCAAAGCCCAACAGTCACGATACCTTGATACTCGTCCTCTCAATTCTCATTACCTTCACCTAAGAACAACTAACGGATTCTCACGACAGAGGTGGATTGCATGAGGCTCCCTCTTACAGTGAGCCAATGGCTGTATTTGTTTTGCAGAACCCTTCAAGCCTCGAACCCTCTTGGAGATATCAGTACCTTCCGTGCCCCATTATCTGTTGTAGCTTTTTCTATAATCAAAGTTCGAAAGTAAATTAAGATATTTTAAACATATTTTGAAAAAAAGTATAACAACGAATCAAATAAAATGAGCATACCTTACGACACATATTGAAAACACATAGAAGAAGATTCAATCAAGTGATCAAAAGTAACTTGTTGAGAACAAGGAAAAGTATGCTTTTGTTTATGCTCTTGACCTTGAGTTTTCTTTTAAAATGAGCATTCTACGATGGGTTTGGAGTTTTGGGGATATGACAGACTTCACGGTTAAAGGTGTTAGGAAGGTTATTGATGACTTTATTCTTCCATCGTGGGCTCGAAAGACAATATGGTTCAAATTTCTTCCTAGAAAAGTTAATATTTGTGCTTGGAGGGTGTTACTTAAGAGACTTCCTACGAGAGTCAATTTGGTGAGTAAGGGTATAGACATTCCGAGTTCTTTATGTCCTATCTGTAATGATCATGAGGAGTCTATTGACCATGTTTTCGGTATGTGCTCGGTGGCTAATCGGATTTGGGGTCTTATTGCTACTTGGCTTGGCCTTCCGTTGTCTTCCTCTTTGGTTCCGATTGAGTTGATGTCTTGGTGGGACACGTTAAGAGTTCAAACTCATAAGAAAGATTTGATCAGGATGATTATTTTTGTCACTTGGATTATTTGGAGATTCAGAAATGACTTGGTATTTGAGAAGACTCGGCATAACAAAGAAACGATATTTGATGAAATTTTACATTTCTCGTTCTTATGGTATAGTAGCAGAAATCGTAAATGTAATATTTCTAGGATCGAGTGGCTTATTTGTAATGTTTTGTGTTTTTTTGTTCTAGCTACTTGCTAGGACTGTTTTTATTTATTTATATAAAATACCGTCTTTCAAAAAAAAAAAACTCAATAAATTATGCATGTATTTATGTAATCACTAAACATCGAATCAAAATTTTGGCTGATAGTTTACAATGAACTTAAAATCTTAAATTGTACATTTAATTGACAAACTATATATATTAAAAACGTAAGGTACAAAATCAACGATTTCTTAATAAAATCGACCCTTCAAGACCCTAATATTTTGAAGTTCACTACTAGAAAATGGGTTATTTTGCTACAAAAATTTTCTATAATTTTCCCACAACTCAAATTTTTTGACAAATTTTCAACAACTTTTCGTCAATAATCAAAAGCAAAAAAAGTCTAAAAATTTTACACAAGTTTCCTACAACGTAGCGGCGTCAAGCAGTGTTGTCACAATTTCGTCGAAAACACAAATCAATTTCCGACAAATTACTGACAATTAGTTTAATCATTTATTAAATATTAACCTCCGGAATAAAAAATCAACATACAAACAAAATAACACCCGTTTGTAGCAAAACAGTCGGAACGCTGGTAATTTGGCTACAAATTTGCTTCAATTTTGAAATATATCATAAAAACCACACTTTTGTGGCAAAATTGTGGGAAAATTGCAAAGTTCGCTACAAGTTTCCGGCAACAATGTATTAATTATTGAAAATAAAACACTAATAATAATGAAACCACACTTTTTTTGGTAAAACGGACAGAATGCTTGCAAATTTTGCTACAAATTTGATACAAAAACTATAGAAAGCGTGTTATCCACAAGTTTTAACTTTAAAACCGGCAGAGCTTTCGACAGAAGAGGCGGAGCAAGGATTTGTACAAGGAGAGAGAAAGTTTGTGTTAAAGTCTAATAATGGTGGATTTAAATGAAACATACCTTGATTTGTTATTTGAATATATGCTGATGAAGAATGGATGAGAGGAAGCGTGGCTGTGTTAAGGATGCCGATGAGCAAGTTAAAAGATGTCATAACCCTTTTCATAACCCATTGGATTCCATATAACGAAAACAAGTTAAAAGATGCCGAGGAACAACATGAGCGCAACAAATTAACAAAAATTGGTATTCTTTTATATATTAACTAGTTTTTATCCCCCGTATTACGGGAGTTATTTTATATTGTTTGCTCTAATATTTATTTATTTTTTTAATTAATATTTTTTTTGTATGAAAGTTCATAATATACTTATGATTTGATGATAAATTGTTTTACAAATAAATGAGATGTTATAACCCGGTTTAAAAGCTATATTGTTTTGATGAGACCTAAGACACGTTTATTTTTTTACTATAAAATTGGTTTTTTATAATTATAAATAATATTTATGAAAGTTAATAATATACTTACGGTTTGATGAGACCCAAGACCCGTTTATTTTTATTACTATAAAATTAGTTTTTTAATTTAAATAATATATATCTTTTTTAAAATAAATAAGATATTAATTTTTAGTATATCCTATTTTATAGGATTTTTATATCAATAATTTGGTGAGAATAATTTTTAATGTAATGAGATGTTATATCTATTTAAGGAATATCTGGGTTTAGTAAGACCCATACTCATGAATTCGGGTCAAATGCATGAGAAGCCTTCATTTAAAAATCAAGCAAATCTGATGACTCCAAAAAAAGGAGCGACCACATCGCGACACGTAGGATTTTTATGTCTTCGTTTATATATATATTATAGATTAGGGGTGTTGATGAGGGTTATTTTTTAATTTGTGTTTCGTTTTATTCGAGTTTTCCCTTCTAACTAGAATATTCTCGCCCATCGGACTACCCCTACCGACGGCCATATGATCGTGTTCAACCTCCATCGGCCCTGATTCACAACCAAACTCAAACGTTCTTGCGACTTCGACTTCGACTTCTGACTAGTTTGAATTTCTCCCAAGTCCTAAGTTACAAATCAGCACAATCAACCTAGTACAAACACACAAAATCAAGTGAATCTACCTCCTATACATAAACAGTTAGGGCATTGCCGTATTGTTCAATTTTCTTGTATTGAGTGTAATTTTGGAAGCTTCTTATTTTTTTGTTCACACATGAATTTAGTAAATAATTAACATTCACACACAAATCTAGCACCTGGCCTATACTTATCAAAACAACTAAACATTTTATATGTAGAAGCTATCCAAGTTATTAAATAAATGATTGGAAGGAAACCATGAAAATCGTTTACAAACCACTTCAGTTCGATTATAATGTTTATTTCCTTCCTTTTTTCCCGTTCTTAAGTGAATTCAGGAACACAACGTTACATTAAAAAAAATATATAAAACTATGGAATTGTCAGATTTTCACTCACACAATCAAAATAATGAATCAATTGAAAAGGTTTGAACTTTGAACACCTCAAAATACAATTAGATGTTATGAAAAAAAATCAACCAACGACTTGGCTGCTGAAAGTTACATCGGTAGAGGAGGATTCGGAAGCGTGTACAAGGGAGAGATTGCCAACCACACGATGGTTGCTTAGAAACGTTTGAATCCTGAATTCGGTCAAGGAGAAGGAGGTATCAATTTTGGAAGGAGGCGGAGATGCTTTCAAGTTTCAAGGTATAAAGCGAATATAATATCGATCTCTCTTACGGTTTCGTGATAATTCTGGCAAGAAGATCCTCGTGTACCCGTATCTAAATAATGATAATTTAAGATGGATTGAACGCCTTTAGATATGCATAGGGGTGGCTCGTGGATTGGAGTATCTTCATATTGCAGATGACACCCAACAAAGAGTATTACATCGTGATACCAAAAGTTCCAATATACTATTAGATGAAGATTGGAATGCCAATTTTGGTCTCTCTAAGCTTGGACCGGCTAATCAAGAACACACGTTTCATTACACCCACCCTGTTGGAACTTATGGGTATGTTGACCCGCTTTACAAAGACATGAGGTTATTAACATAAGAGACATGTGTTTAATCTTTTGGTGTCGTGTTGAGATTTTACGTGCCTACAACGAAATTTATACATGTTTATGCAACTATTGATAGCGATTTTTCTAAAAAACAAGCCAAAAGTAGTAACTAGGGGTGGAAAAATAGACGAGATGGATTTAGATTAACCTAAACACCTTTTGCCCATTTTTGCTATGAACATTTGTTCTATTTAAATTATTACAAAATAATTTGCATAAAGTAGGAATTATATCTTTTTCATTTTAAAAAACTTTCTTTATTGACCTGTTTGAGATAAAACATAGCGAGATCACCCGATTTATAATCCCAACTAACAAAAAAACCGTGTTTTGACATCCATCATCCTCATATTTGTTGGCTTGGCCCGGACCAGACCATATGAGTAAATGGTTCATTGCTAAGGTTATCAATTGCCTATAAAAATACAAAAAAATTCTTGAAAAGTGTAGCGTGTCACGATACGTGTTGGTGAATGTTGCAATCTTTCATAATTAAAACATACTCCTATGGAATATTAACATCAAAACAGCTCAAATATTTAAAGCATGTAACTTTCCATTTGTGGTGTTTGGACCACTGGCTATTTATGTGACTGAAGTTGACGGTTGAGATCAATTATATGACCACATGATTCAGTAACATATAGTATAAATATATGTTTGTGGGGAGACAGAATTTACTAGCAATAATTATTGGGGTTAATCAAATTGAATGTAGGGGACAAGTGGGGGAGATTGTATCAATAGGCCCATTAGTCATCTGGCCCACTAGTATATCCTATTCTTAAATAGTAGCTGGTTGAATAATATGCTAATTAGTTAGTAATAATATGAAGTGGAAAAGTATCTCCCACGGTTGGTGGTTCAGTGACAGAGACAAAACCCCCTTAGTCACCTAAAGATCATGGGTTCTAATCCCGGGAAGTAAAGAAATTTGTTGTTCAAAAAAATTGGAAAAGTATGCTTTTAAACCAACCCGTTTTGCCCAAAACTTGTTCAAACCCAAAACCTATTCTGACCCGACCCCTTTTGACAACCTGTCCTGACCCAAACCAAAATAACCCTTTTAGAATCGACTGACCTGTGACCCTAACCCGTATGACCCTACCCTTTTGCTAGTCCTAATTTATTGTCTAGTTATATATACACGTAAATTCTGCTTGTTAATGTATAAACTAGACTGATAAAAGTTACAGTTCCCGTAAAATGGCAACTGAGCCATTCATACAATTAGAGTTTAGATATGTAACTATGACTAGGCCCGTTTATTTTAGGCCGATTGGGCTAATTTGGTTTAAATTAGTTCCTAAAAAATATAAAATCATGTTGGACTACATAAAAATAGGTTAAAAATATGTGTCTTGAACAGGTTAGAATAAAGAAAAATTAAATAGTTACAAATTATAAATTATAAATTATAAAATGATGTTATGAGATCGGGTATGATTAATAATACGTATAAGTTACTATATTTAAGGGTGAAATAAAATAAGTGAGAAAAAAAAAATCTTGGCTTCACAAAACTGTAATACGTTACACAACTAGTTACATTTTTCCTTTTTTTCTTTTTTTTTTCGTTCTAAAAAAGTTACTTATTTATGAAGTATAGAAATGACTCACGTCCTTGGCTACATAACTTGGTTAAAGAAAAACCAACGGATTACCTTCTAAACCCGTTTTAAATATTAAATAGTAAACAAACTAGAGTGTTGTTCAAGTTTTGGTTTTGGGTTTCGTGTTATTGGAGTTTCTTATTAGTGTGATATTTGCAAATTTGGAATCTTCTTATGCAAATTAGTCATGTTTAGAAGCTAGCCATCAAATTTTGATCTAAAAAACGATTGGAAAGAAACTCACCATGATAAACGCTTACAAACTAGGAGTGTACATTAAACCGATAAAACTGATCCGAAAACAAAAAAAACCGAAAAATCTAAACCGAAAACACCGAACCGAACGACGGTTTGGTTTTATGTTTTTGTAAAAACCGAACTTATTGTTGGGTTTTGGTTTTGCATGTAATAAAAACGGAAAAACAGAAGTGAACCGAATTTATAGATTTTTATTATTTTTATTTTTTATTTAAGTAATTTATAAGAATTTATAAAATATGTAACTCAAATATTTGTGGCCTAATGTAGATTAGTCAGTTAGTTTACTAATCAACAAAATTATTTATACCTAAATTCATTATTTTTGGTAAACTTTTTTTTCGGCCTAAAATTTCCAAGCTTAAATGGGAAAACCGAAACCAAAACGAAAACCGAAAAAATCAAAGCCGAATGATTTTGGGTTGAATTTAGCCAAAAATCGCGCCACACGTACACACCTCTATTACAAATCACACAAATTATTTAGCTGATTTAATTAAAAAAATGAGTTCCATTATCCTTTGCATATTCATGCATTAATTTTTCTTACACTAGCTACCAAATATAATTAAATATGATCGAGACGACATTTGAAAATATCCGTATGAGTAAATTAACTGCTAGGGATACATCCTCCTTTCAAGCTCTTCAATTGTAAGAATTTGAAGTTATCACATTTTCTCTCAAATTATCAAAATAATGGCACATATGAAACTGTTCGAACACCTCAAAATACCATTAGATGTTATAAAATCAGCAACCAACAACTTCGCCGAAGAATGTCGCATTGGGATAGGAGGATTCGGAAGTGTGTACAAGGGAGAAATTGGCAACCACACGACGGTTGCTTTGAAGCGTTTAGATACTAAATATGAGCAAGGAAATATCGAGTTTTGGAAGGAGGTGATGATGCTTACACAATATAAAGATGAGATTATAGTCTCTCTGTTAGGGTTTTGTGATGATTGTGACGAGAAGATTCTCATGTACCCGTATCCCGTATGTGCCTAATAAAAGTCTTGAAAAACATCTAAACAATGATAATTTAAGATGGACTGGACGCCTCAAAATATGCATTGGGGTGGCTCGGGGATTGGAGTATCTTCACAATGCGGTCGGGACTCAACAAAGAGTATTGCATCGTGATATCAAGAGTTCATTGGATGAAGATTGGAATGCAAAGATATCAGATTTTGGTCTCTCGAAGCTTGGACCAGCGAATCAAGATTACACTTTTCTTTACTCACACGTTGTAGGAACGCTTGGGTATGTAGACCCGCTTTACACAAAAACCGGGTTATTAACAAAAGAGTCAGACGTTTACTCTTTTGGAGTTGTGTTGTTTGAGGTGTTGTGTGGGACATTGTGCTTTAAACATAAAGGTTTCATAAAATTGGTGCAAAAGTCCTACGAAGAAAACACAAT
Organism: Bidens hawaiensis; assembly: GCF_021521415.1. Classification (NCBI taxonomy): domain Eukaryota; kingdom Viridiplantae; phylum Streptophyta; class Magnoliopsida; order Asterales; family Asteraceae; genus Bidens; species Bidens hawaiensis. Next base: position 113,403 of record NW_027493914.1, read on the forward strand.
AAACGAAATCGTTTATGGTAATATAAAGGATGAAATCCATCCCAAGTCTTTGTTTGTGCTTGCAGCAATTGCTTATCAGTGTTTGGAGAAAGAACGTGAAAAACGTCCTTTAATGCGTGACATTTTGGAGGCACTTAAGAAAGCGCTTCATTGTCAAGTAAGCTAACCTTTTAATTTAACCAAAATATAGAGTGATTTCTTATGGAAATTTTTGCTAACATTTTTTGCTTCCTTCAGGAGGTCGGAAATGATCAAGTTGAGGATAGCGCTAAGTAAGTATAAAGTCCTCATATGACCTAAAGCTGGTATTATATTATATATATATATATATATTTTTGCAAATTGTAAAGCACTGATTATATTGAAACAGAAAGCAAACGGACAACAAGTTGCGCCGCTACCACGGTTTCAATTGCGAACAAAAGGATCGCGCTAAGTAAGTATCAAGTCCCCATATTTGTTTTTGTTGCATAAGTTAAAACATACATAAAAACATTGAACTCTCAGGGCCATGGGTATGGCCTCCAACTCCAAGAGTGAGGATGGAGGGTGGCTTGTTGTTACAATCCATGAAGGAGTTAATCTTGAAGTAGAACATCCAAGAGTCATGTTGGCTGTTGGAGTTGAGAGTACATTCACCACGGTTTGTACTATGTATTATTAATTAGTTTTTTTAAACCTCTTAACCACTTTATCTAGGCACATAATGTTATATTTTGTGGATTGCAGATTAAATATGATAATCTAAATCATGTATGGGAAGAGTCGTTCCGGTTTACTTTAAAGAAGCCTTAAGAAGAAATATTGAGTTTGACAGTTTATTCTACGTCTCTGATGGACAAAAAAGTTCATAATAAGGTACGACATGTTCTTAACTTAATTTTAACTATGGTTTTTAATGTGAAATACATGATGGATTTTAATTTTTTATTAGGATATTTTGGGCTGTGTGGAAATAAACATTGCGGATGTTGTACAAGTAAAGCACATGAACAATACTTACCATATTGGGAATGGTAAAATTCGCGTGGAGCTGCGTTTTCTTGATTATCAAGTAAGATAATCTTTTTTAACCAAAACTTAGAGAATTTTTCAAATTTTACAAGTATGAAATTCATTGCTAACATTTACTCTTCCTTTAGAATCCATCTACAAACAGTCATTTTCCATCAAAGGATGGTGCTAAGTAAGTATGATGCCCTCATATTTGTTTTTGTTGGATAAGCTTTAGACTAGATTATTCATAACGAGTCATTATTGTATAGACTCCGAGAAGTATAAATATATACTATGTGAATGAGAAGAATTTGATTTGATTGAACCTAATTATATTTATAATTACAGCATTATCGGTTGGCACCTAGTTTAATAATAAATTAAGATAATAACAAACTATTCAAACATTCAATTCATAGGGCTTTAGATATGGCCTCCAAGAGTGAGGATGCAGGGTTGCTTGTGGTCACAATCGACAGAGGAGTTAATCTTGAAGCAAAACATCCATACGTCAGTTTGCATGTTGGAACTGATAAAAAGCAAACCGCGGTTTGTGTTACGCATTACTAATTAGTTGTTTCAAAAGCCCCTTAACTAACAAAGCGGATAACTTAATGTTAAGTATGTTTTTGTGGATTGCAGACTAAGAAACATAATCATAACCCTGTATGGGAAGAGTCGTTCCACTTTACTTTAGAGAAGCCTGCTGAAGCAATATTGGATTTGGAAGTTTACTCCGACTCAATGATGGATAGAATTCATGATAAGGTACGAGAGATTATATGTTTTTTTAATGTGAGAAACATGATGGTATTTAATTTTTATTTATTTATTATTAGTATAAATTGGGCGGCGTCAAAATAAACGTTATGGATGTTGTTAAAGAGAAACACAAGAACAACATATTCAACATTGGGAATGGTAGTATTCACGTGGAGTTGCACTTTCGGCATTCTACAGGAGTGCAAACATTGGAGCTTTGATGAATCAATAATTTTTAAAAATCATTAGACCTTCAACAATGCACCGCCGCACTTAGCTTATGTGAAATCAAGAATCGCATTTGCATTGCGAAAATGGTAGGGGAGACGCAAGTGGACAACCGCGTGCGTCAATGTGTGATATTTGGTTGATTGTGAGCTAAACTAAAACTCCTTTTCTTTTCTGTTTATTTTTGTAAACTATGTAAAAATTGTTATTATGAAAAAAAGCAAAGACTCTACAAGTTTGTAAGTATTTAAATTATAAAACATGTCCAATAATATGAATGAAAACCATCAAATATTACAAGATGATCGATGATGTACAACTTATTTTGTAAAACAAATCTACAACTTATGTTGTACACTACCATAAATTCAAAGCCTCAAAGCCCAACAGTCATGATACCTTCAAGGCTTGAATGCTTTAGAAAGGTGTGTTTTGTAGCACGTGTTTGAAAAGAAGGATATCTATGTTACACAAGTTGATGAAAAGTAGCCTGTTGAGAGTTGAGATCAGTAAAAAGTATGCCTTTATTTATGCTTTTGACCTTGAGTTTTCTTTTTTTATCTACTTCCAACCACACGATGGTTGCTTAGAAACATTTAAATCCGGAATTCGGTCAAGGAGATACCAAGTTTTGGAAGGAGGTGGAGATGCTTTTAAGGTATAAACATGCGAATATAGTCTCGATTGCTCTTAGGGTTTCATGATAATTTGATAATTCTGGAGAGAAGATCCTCGTGTACTCGTATGCACCTAACGGAAGCCTTGACGTACTGTCATCTAAATAATGATAACATAAGATGGATTGTACGCCTTTAGATATGCATTGGTGCGCCTCGAGGATTGGAGTATCTTCATAGTGCAGAACTGCAGATGACACCCAACAAAGAGTATTACATTGTGATATCAAAAGTTCCAATATACTATTAAATGAAGATTGGAATGCCAAGATCTCCGATTTTGGTCTCTCCAAGCTTGGACCGGCTAATCAAGAATACACGTTCCTTTACAGCCACCATGATGGAATGTATGGGTATGTCGTCCCGCTTTACAAAGACATGGGGTTATTAACAAAAGAGACAGACGTTTACTCGTTAGGTGTTGTGTTGAGATTTTACGTGCCTACAACGAAATTTATGCATGTTTATGCAACTATTGATAGCTATTTTTCTAAAAACAAGCCAAAAGTAGTAACTAGGGGTGGAAAAATACACGAGATGGATTAGATTAACCTAAACACCTTTTGTCCGTCTTTGCTATGAACATTTGATCTATTTAAGATTATTACAAAATAATTTGCATAAAGCGTAAAGGAAGTAATTACATCTTTTTTTTCATTTTAACAAACCTTTTTTATTGGTTTGAGATAAAAAGTAGCGAGATCAACCAATTTATAACGCCAACTAACAAAAATCGTGTTTTGACATCCATCATCCTCATATTTGTTGGCCTGGCCCGGACAGGACTATTTGGGTCAAGGGTTCATGGCTAAGGTTATCAATTGCATATAAAAATATAAAAAAAAATCCAGAAAAGTGCAGCGGGTCACTATACGGGTTGGTGGACGTTGCAATCTTTCATAGTTAAAACATATTCCTATGGAATATTAACATCAATACAGCTCAAATATTTAAAGCATGCAACTTTCCATTTGTGGTGTTTGGACCACTGGCTATTTATGTGAGTGAAGGCCACGGTTGAGATCAATTATTTGACCAAATATTCAGTAATATACGGTACAAATATATGTTTGTAGGAGAATAATCATAATTTACTAGAAATAATTTGACCATGCGTAGTGAGGTGTTTTCCTTACTCAAATCACCCCAAAGTACCGGGAACCCCCTCTCAATCTGGATGCCTTGGGGTGTTTGGATGTGGGGTGGGGTCCCACATAGCGCTGTTGGAGGTGGTTGTTGATTGGTGGGTCAAACTAGCATTCTGACGACTTTAATTATTAAAAAAGAAAACACGTTTTTTATTTCAAAACTTCTACCTTAGAAAACCTCACTTATCAATTTTTTTAAAACACAACACCTTCTCTAAAAAAAATAATTCCGTAATAAATAAAAATAATAATCCAACACACTAAACTTCTAAAAAAATGCATCAATTCAACCGTTCGATGCTCGCTTTTGGGCAACATGCTTCCACTCAACTCCTGAACACCAACCAACCGACTCAACCGAACACCTCCCAACCGACTCAACCAACTTATCCAAACTTCTCGGTCAGTAATTTTGAACCCAACATGGTATCATACATGCAATCTTTAGGGATGCCAAACTTCCCGACTGGTGTTTATAACCAACCAGCTCAACCGAGCTTCTCGGTCAGTTTTGGCTCGTCTATGCCAGCGACGCAAGAGGAGACGGTGCCAGAGACTCAAGCTGATAAGTTTATACACGACAAGCCGGTGACACAACCCGGTTCAAGAAGGGTAGAAATGTCGGTTCAAGCAAGGGCACTTACACAAAATGAAAGATGAGTCCAAACTTGAGTCTAAAACAACTATTCAATTTTGGACACACACCAGAAGAGTATTTAATGCTTGCACGGTCGTGGACCACGATCACGGAAGACCCAAATGTGGTAAGTATTTAATATATATACTTTTTATTAATTTACTAATTTATTATAAGAAAAAAATATTAACGAGTACTAACATAATTTATAACTTATTTTTTATAGCCAACTATCAACGATTAGACTTACTTTGGAACAAAGTTCGGGAAAAAGAACTTTTTTTCCAACTTATGAAGAAATGGGATGATTACCGGTTGAAGGATTTTATATCGGGAAAATGGACATGCGTCCAAGGGATTTCCAACCAAATTTTTAACTAGTGCGGTAGTGGTCAAACTGATGGAAACATCATTTTGTTAATGTTGACATTGGTAGAGTACCAACAAGAAAAGAGGAACTTCCTATATTTTAATTGTTGAGAGCATCTTGATGATCACCCTATGTGGAATGTCATAACTCCAGTCGGCGTTGGTAGAGTACCAACATTAGGGGTGTATAATAATCGAATCGTTAATCGATACACAACCAAAAACCGACGGAACCAAAATAACCTAAATTAACCGAACCGCACCGAACTCCTCATTTTTTTTTTCATATTTTCCAACATTTTTCCTCTATTTCATGTATCATGTATTTATATCTCCATTTAATGTACCAATATCTCAATTTCATATATTTATACCTTCATTTCTTGTAGTTATACATTCATTTCATGTATTTAAGCATTCATTTCATGTATTTTTAAGCAAAATTTTAGCTCATGTTTGATATCGATTATTAACCGAAATTAACCGAACCGATAACCGATCAGTTCGGTTTGGTTAATATTAATAACCAAATCAAACCGCGCACACCCCTAACCAAGATAACTTATTCTTAAATAGTAGTTGGTTGAATTGAATGGGCTGGGCTCTATATAGACAGGTGAATGGGCTATAATATGCTAATCAGTACTTAGTAGTAACTACTAATCTCTCTCTTTATATAAAGGTGTGACTAGGGCTGTGCAACGGTTCAGAACCGTGAGAACCGAACCGGAACCGATAATGAGTGAAAAATAGAACTGGAACCGGAACCTATTATAGTAAACCGGCCGGTTCCAGAACCGCTAAATCCAGTTCTCGCTAATCGGTTTTGGCTAGAACCGGTTCGATCATGTATTTATCAAATGAGTTATGCAAACTTTGCATATTGTAAAACAAGTTTATACAATTGTATGTCTTCTTTCACGTTAAAACTAATTTAGATTATAACATGAACATCCGTTATATTTTTTATTAAAACCGAAGTGTTGAAGTTAAATAAACCATTAGCAACGATAGATTAATGGAAGATCATATCATTTTATATTAAATTACCTTGATAGGTTAAATCAAAATTGATCATGGTTGCTAGTTCTTGAACGTAAAGAAAGAAGATTTGAATTAAAAAATGATTGAATAGATGCCGGTTAATAAGTTACTCTATAAAAAATGGGGATTGGTAAATTTATTTAAAACGTTTTGAATATTCCGGTTCTTCGGTTCCAAGTCTAGAACCGCCAGTTTTACCCGGAACCGAACCGGGAACCGTTTAATGCAAATTCTGAGAACCGAGAACCGAACCGGTACACACATTAGCGGTTCTGAGGCACCGGTTCGGTTCCGGTTCCTCGGTTCTGACGGTTCCGAACCGTTTTTTGCTCACCCCTAGGTGTGACTTCAAGGATATTATATGAAGTGGAAAAGTATGCCCTTGAACGGTGTTCTAGACTTCTAGTGATAGAGACAAAACCTTTAATCATCTAAAGGTTACAGGTTCAAATATTTTTTTTTGGAAAAGTATGCATTTAAACCAACCCGTTTTTTCCCGAAACTAATTCTGACCCAGCCTCTTTCGACACCCCATCCTGGCCCAAACCAAAATAACCCCTTTTAAAATTAATTGACCCGTTCTAACCCGTGACTCGAACCCGAACGACCCTACCCGTTTGCCAGTCCTAATTTAGTGTCTAGTTACACATACAAGTGTACATAATGCTTGTCAATTTGTAAACTAAAGTGATGAAATGAGTTACAGTTCCAGTAAAATGGCAACTGAACCATTCATACAAGTATACAACTCTAGTTTAGACTTTAGATATGTAACTATAACTAGGACCGTTTATTTTAGGCCCATTGGGCTACGTTAGTTTGGATTAGTTCCTAAAACAGATAAAAATTCTTGTTAGACTACATAAAAATAGGTTAAAAATATGTGTCTTAACACAGATTAAAAATAAAGAAAAATTAAATAGTTACAAATTATAAAATGTTGTATGAGATTTGATATGATTAAAAATACATATAAGTTACTATATATTTAAGGATGAGATAAGCGAGAACAAAATATTGGGTTCACAAAATTGTGCGTAATACATTGCGCAACTAGTAATTTATAAAGTACAGAAATGACTCAACTCCTTGGCTACATGGTTAACGAAAAACCAACGGATTACCTTCTAAAACCATTTTAAATAAAATATGGTACACAAATATAATTTAACTAGGGTGTTCATCAAGTTTATGTTCTGGGTTTCGTGTTATTCGGGTTTTTTTTAGTTTGATATCGCAAATTTGGAAGCTTCTTACGCAAATTAGTCATGTCTTAAAGCTAGCCATCCAAATTTGATTGGAAGGGAACTCACCATGGAAAACACTTACAAACGAGTTCCATTGTCTTCCTTGCATGTTCAAATGTTGTTTTTTACTTACACTAGCTACCAAATATATAGTTATAATGATTGAGACTACATTTGGAAATTTTTGTACTAGAATTTAAAAGGTATCCAAAGGCAGACCATATATGTCAAGTTGACAATTTGGTTATTTCCTAGTAGTTGCTGCATGTCTATTGTTAAATACATCCTCCTTTCAAGCTCTTCGATTATAAGAATCTGAAGTTGTCACAGTTTCTGTCAAACAATAAAAATAATGGCACATATGAAACTGTTCGAACACCTCAAAATATCATTAGATGTTATAAAATCAGCAACCAACAACTTCGCCGATGAAATCGGGAGCGGAGGATTCGGAAGCGTATACAAGGGGAAAATTGGCAACCACACGGAGGTTGCTTTGAAGCGCTTAAATACTAAATTCGGGCAAGGAAATGTCGAGTTTTGGAAGGAGGTGATGATGCTTTCACAATACAAAGATGAGAATATAGTCTCTTTGTTAGGCTTTTGTGATGATTTTGGCGAGAGGATCCTCATGTATCCGTATGCATTTAATGGAAGTCTTGACAAACATCTAAACAATAAAAATTTAAGATGGATTGGACGCCTCAAAATATGCATTGGGGTGGCTCGGGGATTGGCATATCTTCACCGTGCGACCAAAGAGTATTGCATCGTGATATCAAGAGTTCCAATATCCTATTGGATGAAGATTGGAATGCCAAGATCTCAGATTTTGGTCTCTCGAAGCTAGGACCAGCAAATCAAGATTACACTTTTATTTACTCCGAAGCTGTAGGGACGCTTGGGTATCTTGACCCGCTTTACGCAAACAGCGGGTTATTAACAAAAGTCAGACATTTACTCTTTTGGTGTTGTGTTGTTTGAAGTGTTGTGTGGGAGGTTGTGCACAAACAATAACAATCTAGATTTCATGAAATTGGTGCGAAATTCCTACAAAGAAAACACAATAAACGAAATGGTTTACGGTAATATAAAGGATGAAATCGATCATGAGTCTCTGTTTGCTTTTGCAACAATTGCTTATCAGTGTTTGGAGATAGAACGTGAAAAACGTCCGTTAATGAGTGAGATTTTGGAAGCACTTAAGAAAGCGCTTCATTATCAAGTAAGCTAACCTTTTTAATTTAACCAAAATATAGAAAGATTTACTCTGAAATTTCTTGCTAACATTTATTGTTTCCTTAGGAGTCCAGAAATGATCAAGTTGAGGATCACACTAAGTAAGTATAAAGTCCTTATATGATCTAAAGCTGGTATTATATTATATTATATTATATATGCAAATTGAAAAGTAATGATTACATCGACCAGAAGGCAAGTGACCAACAAGCTGCCCCGCTACCCCTATTTGAATTGCAAACAGAAGGATTGCACTAAGTACTATAAAGGCCTCATATTTGTTTTGTTGCATAAATTATGACATAAATAACAAATATTGAACTCTCAGGGCGGCCATAGGTATGGCCTCCAACTCCAAAAATGAGGATGGAGGGTGGCTTGTGGTTACAGTCCATGAAGGAGTTAATCTTCAACTAGAACATCCTAGAGTCATGTTGGCTATTGGAACCGACAGTGCATTCACCACGGTTTGTACTATGTATTATTAATTAGTTTCTTTTTAAAACCTCTTAGCCAATTTATCTTGGAACATAATTATGTTATATATATATATTTTTGAGTATTGCAGATTAAATATGATAATTTAAATCTTGTATGGGAAGAATCATTCCGGTTTACTTTAAAGAAGCCTCAAGAAGAAATATTGATTTTGACAGTTTATTCTGCGTAACAGATGGACAAAAAAGTACATAATAAGGTACGACATGTTCGTAACTTAATTTTCAATATGGTTTTTAAAATGAAATGCATGATTGAATTTAATTTTTAATTAGGATATTTTGGGCTGCGTGGAAATAGACATTGCGGATGTTGTACAAGTAAAGCACATGAACAATACTTATCAAATTGGGAATGGTAAAATTCGTGTGGAGTTGCGTTTTCTTGATTATCAAGTAAGCTAATATTTTTAACCAAAACTTAGAAAAATTTCCAAATTCTTCGAAGTATGGAATTCATTGCTAACATTTACTAATTCCTTCAGAATCTATCTACAAACAGTTATTTTTCACCAAATGATGGTGCGAAGTAAGTATGATGCCCCCACATTTATAATTACAGTTTGGGCACCCTAGTTTAATAATAAATTAAGACAATAACATACTATTCAAACATTCAATTCGTAGGGCTATAGATATGGCCTTCAAAAGTGAGGATGTCGGGGTGCTTGTGGTCACAATCCATAGGGGAGTTAATCTTGAAGTAAAACATCCATTCGTCACTTTGCTTGTTGGAACTGATAAAAGGCATACAACGGTTTGTGTTATGCATTAGTAATTAGTTGTTTCAAAGCCTCTTTAACTAACTAATCGGATAACTTAATGTTATATAATTTTTTTGTGGATTGCAGACTAAGAAACATAATCAAAATCCTGTATGAGAAGAGTCGTTCCGCTTTACTTTAGAGAAGCCTGTAGAAGCGATATTGGATTTGGAAGTTTGCTCCGGCTCAATGATGGATAGATTTCATCATAATGTACGACATATTCTTAACTTAATTTCAATATGTTTTTTTAATGTGAGAAACATGATGGTAGTTAAATTTTTTATTAGTATAACCTGGGCGGTGTCAAAATAGACGTTATGGATGTTGTTAAACAAAAGCACAAGAACAGCATATTCCACATTGGAAATGGTAGTATTCATGCGGAGTTGCACTTTCTGCATTCTACAAGACCGCAAACATTGAAGTTTTGACGAATCAATAATTTTTAAATATCATTAGATCTTTAACAATTCACCACCACACTTGGCCTATGTGGTATCAAGAATTGCATTTTCATTGCAAAAATAGTAAGGGAGACGCAAGTGGACAATCGCGTGCGTTAGTGCATTATATTTGGTTGATTGTGCCTACACCAAAACTCTTTTTCTTTTTAGTTTATTTTTGTATACTATGTAAAAACTGTTATTATGAAAAAACCAAAGATTCTACATGTTCATAAGGATCTAAATTATAAATATGTCCAATAATATGAATGAAAACCATCAAAAACAAGATGATATACAACTTATTATTAAAACAAATGATGAGGGGGGGGGGGGGGGGGGTTAACTGCCAAAAGGCCATAGCCTGATCAAAGCCCAACAGTTAGAATACCTTGATATCTTCAAGGCTTAAATGCTTCAGAAAGTCAAACGACATCTCCTTGACATGAAGCTCTAGTGCGCCATGAAATCAGTGAGACGAACTCATTAACCAAGGTGTGTACTGTAGCACGTGGTTGAAAAGAGGGATATCTTATGTCTAGTGAATAAAGCCCCTCGTTTTCCCAAAAAGGTAAGGTCTCCCTACGATCCCAAAAAGAAGAAAGACACAATACCCCTTCATGCCTTTCATGCACCCGACAAGCTGACTAGGTTAAGCATCTTTAACACTATAAAAAACGCCTTAGCACCTCAGGTGTAACATCCCTAAGATTTTGATTCAAATTTGACAACTTAGTAAAGTTGAAGGATCACAATTATTCTCCAAAATAAGAAATAAGAAAACTTAAATAAGGAAATAAAAAATGATTTCAATAGGAAATAAAAATATTCTATGAATAAGTTCAACCCATGTTAAGGATATAGAAAAAGGAAAAACCAATCCGACATGGAAAGATGGAAGAAGTGGATGCGTTCCACTTGGGTATAAATAGGGAAGTTAAAATCCATTTCACACGGAAAGTGGGAAAGAAATGGAAGCTCTTTAAAAGAGATAAATTTCCATAGTAATAGTCTTTTATGCCTAGCATGCAACCAGTGCTCCTAGCGGAAAGTGCGAAGCACCCGGCGCGCACGGGCATGGAATAGGGAGAGGACGAAGATGACGGCGACGGGCAAGAGGCACAATGTGGCACTTTGAAAAGAGGGATATCTAATGTCTAGTGAATAAAGCCCATCGTTTTCCCAAAAAGGTAAGGTCTCCTTACAATCCCAAAAAGAAGAAAGACGCAATACCCTTTCATGCTTTTCATGCACCGGTCAAGCTGACTAAGTCAAGCATATTTAAAACTATAAAAAGCGCCTTAGCACCTCAGGTAACATTCCTAAAATTTTGATCCAAATTTGACACCTTATTAAAGTTGAATGATCAAAATTATTCTCCAAAATAAGAAATAAGAAAATTTAAATAAGGAAATAAAAAAATTATTTCATAAGGAGATAAAAATATTCCATTAACAAGTTCAACCCATGTTAAGGATATGGAAAAAGTAACAATCTAATCCTACATGAAAGGATAAAAGAACGTGAAAGCATTCAACTTGGGTATAAATAAAGAATTTAAAATCCATCCCACATGTAAAGTGAGAAAGAAACGGAAGCTCTTTATAAAGTGATAAATTTCCATAGTAATATTCTTTTATGCCTAGCATGCACCAATTGGCCCTAGCGGCGCACACGGGCGAGGGCGATGGGTGGAATGTGGCGCTTTGATGGCACACTTCACACGCTTGCATCGCCGCGAGCCGCCTTTTTTTTTTGGAAAGTGGAAGCTAGTACAAAAATGGCAAGTTATCAAAGTTGAGGGACTAGAAGTGAAAAATTGTATCTAGGAACCCATCGTGATACGCGATGAGTCCAAGAATAAGATCATCATGACACACGATGGTCCGTTATGACTCAACAACACGTGTTGCATCCGGGTGACCCGTGGCAGACGCTTGGGCTGAGTCATCATGCCACGTGTCTTTCTCATGCCATCGCGATACGTGACGGCTTAAGGAAAGGGTCCATCGCGTATCACAAAGGGACCCAATTTCAGCTATATAAGGAGGGGCTCACTGCTCATTCACCTCACACCAAAATAACTCACTTCTCTCTCTAAAATACTTTCTCTCTCTACCTTGGTTTCTGTTCCCCGAACCGATAATTATGTTCTAGTAAACCGGCTTGCCTCAAAGTACATGCCGACAAGTCCCGACGAGCCGCGCACATCGTTTTGTGTGCCAACCTTGAAGTGCGTGTGAAGCCCCGAAGTTCCGACGATTTAAACACTAGTACGCGATATAGAGTAGAAGTGTTACTCGTTCAAGCTTAGGCATATAAACTCCGAATAACCGCGTAAGGTAGGAGTTATACCTAAGCTATTATTTTATTATTATTATTATTGTGGCTAAGACTTTAGTAGGGAGTATAGCTAGACCTTGATTAAGTTAAAAGATAATAAATAAATAATATTTCTTTATGATTAAGAAATACTAAATTATATAAACAAAGGTGTGACACCCGGTAATTTCCCAACCCTACAAACTAAGTAATCGACCTAATAATTAGGTGATTGTGAATATTATGCGCGCTATATTAGAATCAGCGCGGGCATGTGTTATGTGCGCCCTGCGCGAGCGCGCTATATTAGAATCAGCGCGGGCATGTGTTATGTGCGCCCTGCGCGAGCGCGCTATATTAGAATCAGCGCGGGCATGTGTTATGTGCGCCCTGCGCGAGCGCGCTATTTTAGAGTCAGCGCAGGCACGTTATGTGCGCCCTGCGCGAGCGCGCGATGTAAGAACCAGCGTGGGCATATGTTATATGCGTCATGCGCGAGTGTTTTGGTTTTATGTTTTCATGTAACTTAACTTTATGTTGTCTAATGGGTTGATCGTCCCGCATGATGCTAAGGCGGGTGCATCCCAAATCGTTTATGCGCGTGTAGAAGGGGAACTAACCCCCCCCCCCCCCGCATGGCGGGAACATTGAGAGTTAGTTTGTCTGAAGCTCCAAGATGGAATTGACTTCAACATAACTGATCACTATGTTGAAATACCAAGACCACCTGGAGAATCTACAAATGAAACTCAATGTCCCTAACTGCGAGAAGGTTACGTACCTACCCGCAGCAATGAAATGTCCTTCACGCAGAAAGCTATGCGCACAAAGCTATACGCGCAGAACACTTAGCCTAATCTCCAGATATAAGGGGATTATTCCCGCCCAAAAAGGAAACAGTTGCGTGTTTCAGAGATTTCCACTTTTTACTGTACAACTGACAAAAGCACCTGAAAAAGCACACTGTAACATGAAAAGTTAACTGTCAGCCACCCTACTCTCACCAACCACAGACCTGCATGTCCTGTCCAAATCAAATCAGAATCTTTTATCCACTCCTCCACTTTTAAATAAATAATAATAATTCCCATACTTTATCATCATTACACCTAGATATGAAAAGATTACAACCCCCCCTAAAGCAAGGGATTGTGTTCCCTAAATCTTGCCTATAAGTATGTAACCCAAATTATCACCCAAACACACTTCAAACTTCTCTCTTAAGAACTGCAAACTTGCACTAATCATCTCCCAAGCATCCGTTGTTTTCATTTCCGATCCTGTTACTAGGTAAGCCGAGATTATAACCTTGAGATCTACCTTCCAACCCTTATATTCTCATATTTCTTGATCTTAATATATATACTTCTTGTTATTTAATCGTATTCTAGACCTTCAATACCGAGGCCAACACCAAGAAAACCCGAATCTCGATTAATCCCTTAACAAGAACCACAGGTGAGTCTCACAGCCCCTATTTTCACTGTTTTCACTATTTTTAAACTGTTTTCGGGGCGAGGGACACGTACTTAAATTATGTCTTATCATGATACTCTTACAAGCAATGCAAGCAATTATGTGTTTAAATAATGTTTCATTATGGTATATTTACGAGCAATGCAAACGGTTATCTATGGTTTACAATAAGAGTGCGATACGAGTAAGTGATCACTTTACCATTGGAACTCGAAGGGTAGGGACTGCTGGTTTGATCCACCCACTCGTAGGGGTCGCACCTCTTACACAGACGAGTGCCTAGCATGTCACGGGGCAGTACTATGGGATTGAGCCCGCTAGTAGAGGTCGCTCCTCTTACGCAGACGAGCGCCTTGTTTTCCGGCACAACGTCCGCGCGTAACCCGCGGGACGGTATTATTCGCTCGTAGTGGCAGCGCCACTTACACAGACGAGCGCGGTTTTTCAGAAGTGTCCGCGCGTAACCCGCGGGACGGTATTACTTATTTCGCTCGTAGTGGCAGCGCCACTTACACAGACGAGCACGTAGGTTCCGTCCAACTACTGACGGTTGCCCCCGCTATGAACCTGTTCAAATGATCGTCTGGATCAGATATACCATCGTAAGTGCCGATGTTGGACATCTGTTTGGCACTTTTCGGGACGATTGCTTCCGCAATGTCCCTTGCAAATTTGGACGTTCTCGCCTTTGCAGCAGTTGGTGTAAATGTTTTGGAGAAGTCACGTGGGTTTCCACCTGCGTTTTTTGGTTTGAAGGTTTCTCCAAAACGCCTTCTCGGTTGGGAGTCCGTTTCCTTATGCTTCCCTTTCGCCCTATGACGAGGGTTTGCGTCACTATCGGATTCCTCCGAATCATTGTCCCAGTACTCTCCGAATTCCTCAGGCTGTTGGAGTGAACGTAAGCGTTCATCCAACTCAGCTTGGAATTCTTTTTGACGTGCTTCCGCCCACGCTTTAACTTCATCGAGTGTTTGGCGGGGGAGCCTCGTTCGTTGTCTCTCTAACTGGGTATCGGTGAATCCCAGTGAGCGATTATTTACTGCACTTGCCCCAGCTTGGGTAACTGGGGTAGTGTTCGTAAAATTTACTGCACTTGCCCCGGCTTGGGTAACCGGGGTAGTGTTCGTAAAAACTGTGTAGTCGCCGGTATTCCCCTCAGTAGCTGGGGTTGTGGTTACCGGAGTTTCTTTAACCATCTTTCCAGAAGTTTGAAAAAACTGAAAAGAAATGAAGTTCTAACTTTTTTTCCAACTTATGAAGAAATGGGATGATTACCGGTTGAAGGATTTTGTATCGGGAAAATGGACATGCGTCCAAGGGATTTCCAACCAAATTTTTAACTAGTGCGGTAGTGGTCAAACTGATGGAAACATCATTTTGTTAATGTTGACATTGGTAGAGTACCAACAAGAAAAGAGGAACTTCCTATATTTTAATTGTTGAGAGCATCTTGGTGATCACCCTATGTGGAATGTCATAACTCCAGTCGGCGTTGGTAGAGTACCAACATTAGGGGTGTATAATAATTGAATCGTTAATCGATACACAACCAAAAACCGACGGAACCAAACCGAAAACCAAAATAACCTAAATTAACCGAACCGCACCGAACTCCTCATTTTTTTTTTCATATTTTCCAACATTTTTCCTCTATTTCATGTATCATGTATTTATATCTCCATTTCATGTACCAATATCTCAATTTCATATATTTATACCTTCATTTCTTGTAGTTATACATTCATTTCATGTATTTAAGCATTCATTTCATGTATTTTTAAGCAAAATTTTAGCTCATGTTTGATATCGATTATTAACCGAAATTAACCGAACCGATAACCGATCAGTTCGGTTTGGTTAATATTAATAACCAAATCAAACCGCGCACACCCCTAACCAAGATAACTTATTCTTAAATAGTAGTTGGTTGAATTGAATGGGCTGGGTTCTATATAGACAGGTGAATGGGCTATAATATGCTAATCAGTACTTAGTAGTAACTACTAATCTCTCTCTTTATATAAAGGTGTGACTAGGGCTGTGCAACGGTTCAGAACCGTAAGAACCGAACCGGAACCGATAATGAGTGAAAAATAGAACTGGAACCGGAACCTATTATAGTAAACCGGTTCGGTTCCAGAACCGCTAAATCCGGTTCTCGCTAATCGGTTCTGGCTAGAACCGGTTCGATCATGTATTTATCAAATGAGTTATGCAAACTTTGCAAATTGTAAAACAAGTTTATACAATTGTATGTCTTCTTTCACGTTAAAACTAATTTAGATTATAACATGAACATCCGTTATATTTTTTATTAAAACCGAAGTGTTGAAGTTAAATAAACCATTAGCAACGATAGATTAATGGAAGATCATATCATTTTATATTAAATTACCTTGATAGGTTAAATCAAAATTGATCATGGTTGCTAGTTCTTGAACGTAAAGAAAGAAGATTTGAATTAAAAAATGATTGAATAGATGCCGGTTAATAAGTTACTCTATAAAAAATGGGGATTGGTAAATTTATTTAAAACGTTTTGAATATTCCGGTTCTTCGGTTCCAAGTCTAGAACCGCCAGTTTTACCCGAACCGAACCGGGAACCGTTTAATGCAAATTCTGAGAACCGAGAACCGAACCGGTACACACATTAGCGGTTCTGAGGCACCGGTTCGGTTCCGGTTCCTCGGTTCTGACGGTTCCGAACCGTTTTTTGCTCACCCCTAGGTGTGACTTCAAGGATATTATATGAAGTGGAAAAGTATGCCCTTGAACGGTGTTCTAGACTTCTAGTGATAGAGACAAAACCTTTAATCATCTAAAGGTTACAGGTTCAAATATTTTTTTTTTGGAAAGTATGCATTTAAACCAACCCGTTTTTTTCCCGAAACTCTTCTATCCCGAAACTATTCTGACCCAGCCTCTTTCGACACCCCATCCTGGCCCAAACCAAAATAACCCCTTTTAAAATTAATTGACCCGTTCTAACCCGTGACTCGAACCCGAACGACCCTACCCGTTTGCCAGTCCTAATTTAGTGTCTAGTTACACATACAAGTGTACATAATGCTTGTCAATTTGTAAACTAAAGTGATGAAATGAGTTACAGTTCCAGTAAAATGGCAACTGAACCATTCATACAAGTATACAACTCTAGTTTAGACTTTAGATATGTAACTATAACTAGGACCGTTTATTTTAGGGCCCATTGGGCTACGTTAGTTTGGATTAGTTCCTAAAACAGATAAAAATTCTTGTTAGACTACATAAAAATAGGTTAAAAATATGTGTCTTACACAGATTAAAAATAAAGAAAAATTAAATAGTTACAAATTATAAAATGTTGTATGAGATTTGATATGATTAAAATACATATAAGTTACTATATATTTAAGGATGAGATAAGCGAGAACAAAATATTGGGTTCACAAATTGTGCGTAATACATTGCGCAACTAGTAATTTATGAAGTATAGAAATGACTCAACTCCTTGGCTACATGGTTAACGAAAAACCAACGGATTACCTTCTAAAACCATTTTAAATAAAATATGGTACACAAATATAATTTAACTAGGGTGTTCATCAAGTTTATGTTCTGGGTTTCGTGTTATTCGGGTTTTTTTTAGTTTGATATCGCAAATTTGGAAGCTTCTTACGCAAATTAGTCATGTCTTAAAGCTAGCCATCCAAATTTGATTGGAAGGGAACTCACCATGGAAAACACTTACAAACGAGTTCATTGTCTTCCTTGCATGTTCAAATGTTGTTTTTTACTTACACTAGCTACCCAAATATATAGTTATAATGATTGAGACTACATTTGGAAATTTTTGTACTAGAATTTAAAAGGTATCCAAAGGCAGACCATATATGTCAAGTTGACAATTTGGTTATTTCCTAGTAGTTGCTGCATGTCTATTGTTAAATACATCCTCCTTTCAAGCTCTTCGATTATAAGAATCTGAAGTTGTCACAGTTTCTGTCAAACAATAAAAATAATGGCACATATGAAACTGTTCGAACACCTCAAAATATCATTAGATGTTATAAAATCAGCAACCAACAACTTCGCCGATGAAATCGGGAGCGGAGGATTCGGAAGCGTATACAAGGGGAAATTGGCAACCACACGGAGGTTGCTTTGAAGCGCTTAAATACTAAATTCGGGCAAGGAAATGTCGAGTTTTGGAAGGAGGTGATGATGCTTTCACAATACAAAGATGAGAATATAGTCTCTTTGTTAGGCTTTTGTGATGATTTTGGCGAGAGGATCCTCATGTATCCGTATGCATTTAATGGAAGTCTTGACAAACATCTAAACAATAAAAATTTAAGATGGATTGGACGCCTCAAAATATGCATTGGGGTGGCTCGGGATTGGCATATCTTCACCGTGCGGCCAAAGAGTATTGCATCGTGATATCAAGAGTTCCAATATCCTATTGGATGAAGATGGAATGCCAAGATCTCAGATTTTGGTCTCTCGAAGCTAGGACCAGCAAATCAAGATTACACTTTTATTTACTCCGAAGCTGTAGGGACGCTTGGGTATCTTGACCCGCTTTACGCAAACAGCGGGTTATTAACAAAAGTCAGACATTTACTCTTTTGGTGTTGTGTTGTTTGAAGTGTTGTGTGGGAGGTTGTGCACAAACAATAACAATCTAGATTTCATGAAATTGGTGCGAAATTCCTACAAAGAAAACACAATAAACGAATGGTTTACGGTAATATAAAGGATGAAATCGATCATGAGTCTCTGTTTGCTTTTGCAGCAATTGCTTATCAGTGTTTGGAGATAGAACGTGAAAAACGTCCGTTAATGAGTGAGATTTTGGAAGCACTTAAGAAAGCGCTTCATTATCAAGTAAGCTAACCTTTTTAATTTAACCAAAATATAGAAAGATTTACTCTGAAATTTCTTGCTAACATTTATTGTTTCCTTAGGAGTCCAGAAATGATCAAGTTGAGGATCACACTAAGTAAGTATAAAGTCCTTATATGATCTAAAGCTGGTATTATATTATATATGCAAATTGAAAAGTAATGATTACATCGACCAGAAGGCAAGTGACCAACAAGCTGCCCCGCTACCCCTATTTGAATTGCAAACAGAAGGATTGCACTAAGTACTATAAAGGCCTCATATTTGTTTTGTTGCATAAATTATGACATAAATAACAAATATTGAACTCTCAGGGCGGCCATAGGTATGGCCTCCAACTCCAAAAATGAGGATGGAGGGTGGCTTGTGGTTACAGTCCATGAAGGAGTTAATCTTCAACTAGAACATCCTAGAGTCATGTTGGCTATTGGAACCGACAGTGCATTCACCACGGTTTGTACTATGTATTATTAATTAGTTTCTTTTTAAAACCTCTTAGCCAATTTATCTTGGAACATAATTATGTTATATATATATATATATGTATATATATATATATATATATATATATATATTTTTGAGTATTGCAGATTAAATATGATAATTTAAATCTTGTATGGGAAGAATCATTCCGGTTTACTTTAAAGAAGCCTCAAGAAGAAATATTGATTTTGACAGTTTATTCTGCGTAACAGATGAGAAGAGTCGTTCCGCTTTACTTTAGAGAAGCCTGTAGAAGCGATATTGGATTTGGAAGTTTGCTCCGGCTCAATGATGGATAGATTTCATCATAAGGTACGACATATTCTTAACTTAATTTCAATATGTTTTTTTAATGTGAGAAACATGATGGTAGTTAAATTTTTTATTAGTATAACCTGGGCGGTGTCAAAATAGACGTTATGGATGTTGTTAAACAAAAGCACAAGAGCAGCATATTCCACATTGGAAATGGTAGTATTCATGCGGAGTTGCACTTTCTGCATTCTACAAGACCGCAAACATTGAAGTTTTGACGAATCAATAATTTTAAATATCATTAGATCTTTAACAATTCACCACCACACTTGGCCTATGTGGTATCAAGAATTGCATTTTCATTGCAAAAATAGTAAGGGAGACGCAAGTGGACAATCGCGTGCGTTAGTGCATTATATTTGGTTGATTGTGCCTACACCAAAACTCTTTTTCTTTTTAGTTTATTTTTGTATACTATGTAAAAACTGTTATTATGAAAAAACCAAAGATTCTACATGTTCATAAGGATCTAAATTATAAATATGTCCAATAATATGAATGAAAACCATCAAAAACAAGATGATATACAACTTATTATTAAAACAAATGATGAGGGGGGGGGGGGGGGGGGGGGGGGGGGTTAACTGCCAAAAGGCCATAGCCTGATCAAAGCCCAACAGTTAGAATACCTTGATATCTTCAAGGCTTAAATGCTTCAGAAAGTCAAACGACATCTCCTTGACATGAAGCTCTAGTGCGCCATGAAATCAGTGAGACGAACTCATTAACCAAGGTGTGTACTGTAGCACGTGGTTGAAAAGAGGGATATCTTATGTCTAGTGAATAAAGCCCCTCGTTTTCCCAAAAAGGTAAGGTCTCCCTATGATCCCAAAAAGAAGAAAGACACAATACCCCTTCATGCCTTTCATGCACCCGACAAGCTGACTAGGTTAAGCATCTTTAACACTATAAAAAACGCCTTAGCACCTCAGGTGTAACATCCCTAAGATTTTGATTCAAATTTGACAACTTAGTAAAGTTGAAGGATCACAATTATTCTCCAAAATAAGAAATAAGAAAATTTAAATAAGGAAATAAAAATGATTTCAATAGGAAATAAAAATATTCTATGAATAAGTTCAACCCATGTTAAGGATATAGAAAAAGGAAAAATCAATCCGACATGGAAAGATGGAAGAAGTGGATGCGTTCCACTTGGGTATAAATAGGGAAGTTAAAATCCATTTCACACGGAAAGTGGGAAAGAAATGGAAGCTCTTTAAAAGAGATAAATTTCCATAGTAATAGTCTTTTATGCCTAGCATGCAACCAGTGCTCCTAGCGGAAAGTGCGAAGCACCCGGCGCGCACGGGCATGGGCGAGGGAGAGGACGAAGATGACGGCGACAGGCAAGAGGCGCAATGTGGCACTTTGAAAAGAGGGATATCTAATGTCTAGTGAATAAAGCCCATCGTTTTCCCAAAAAGGTAAGGTCTCCTTACAATCCCAAAAGAAGAAAGACGCAATACCCTTTCATGCTTTTCATGCACCGGTCAAGCTGACTAGGTCAAGCATATTTAAAACTATAAAAAGCGCCTTAGCACCTCAGGTAACATTCCTAAAATTTTGATTCAAATTTGACACCTTATTAAAGTTGAAGGATCAAAATTATTCTTCAAAATAAGAAATAAGAAAATTTAAATAAGGAAATAAAAAAATTATTTCATAAGGAGATAAAAATATTCCATTAACAAGTTCAACCCATGTTAAGGATATGGAAAAAGTAACAATCTATCCTACATGAAAGGATAAAAGAACGTGGAAGCATTCAACTTGGGTATAAATAAGGAATTTAAAATCCATCCCACATGTAAAGTGAGAAAGAAATGGAAGCTCTTTATAAAGTGATAAATTTTCATAGTAATATTCTTTTATGCCTAGCATGCACCAATTGGCCCTAGCGGCGCGCACAGGTGAGGGCGATGGGTGCAATGTGGCGCTTTGATGGCACACTTCACACGCTTGCATCGCCGCAAGCCGCCTTATTTTTTTTGGAAAGTGGAAGTTAGTACAAAACATGGCAAGTTATCAAAGTTGAGGGACTAGAAGTGAAAAATTGTATCTAGGAACCCATCGTGATACGCGATGAGTCCAAGAATAAGATCATCATGATACACGATGGTCCGTTATGACTCAACAACACGTGTTGCATCCGGGTGACCCGTGGCAGACGCTTGGGCTGAGTCATCATGCCACGTGTCTTTCTCATGCCATCGCGATACGTGACGGCTTAAGGAAAGGGTCCATCGCGTATCACAAAGGGACCCAATTTCAGCTATATAAGGAGGGGCTCACTGCTCATTCACCTCACACCAAAATAACTCATTTCTCTCTCTAAAATACTTTCTCTCTCTACCTTGGTTTCTGTTCCCCGAACCGATAATTATGTTCTAATAAACCGGCTTGCCTCAAAGTACATGCCGACAAGTCCCGACGACCCGCGCACATCGTTTTGCGTGCCAACCTCGAAGTGCATGTGAAGCCCCGAAGTTCCGACGATTTAAACACTAGTACGCGATATAGAGTAGAAGTGTTACTCGTTCAAGCTTAGGCATATAAACTCCGAATAACCGCGTAAGGTAGGAGTTATACCTAAGCTATTATTTTATTATTATTATTATGGCTAAGACTTTAGTAGGGAGTATAGCTAGACCTTGATTAAGTTAAAGATAATAAATAAATAATATTTCTTTATGATTAAGAAATACTAAATTATATAAACAAAGGTTATAGAAGAAAATGTAGTTTCTTCATGGTTAAGAAACATAATCATTCACATACATGAGGATATAGTTAAAATATTATTTCTTCATGATTTAAAAAGATAAGCTTTTTGCCTACAAAGGGTATAGTTAAAATTAGTGTTTCTTCATAATTAAGAAACATAAGATTTTATATATTAAGGTTATAGATAAATGTTGTTTCTTCTTGAAGAAGAAACATATCATAGACATTTCTTCTTGAAGAAGAAACATAGCACATAATTGGCAAATAATTAAAGAGAAGGAATTTATTTCCAAAATATTTTATTCAAATCAAGGTTTAAAGCTATCAAAACCAAACTAAAGGTCTGTAGCCGGATTAAGAGACGATCCATATATTTATATAAACCTATTTTATTATAAGTTAATCATCATTATATTCATTCATAAAGGTTTTCAAACGAGATCACCATATTATTCAGAACAGACAATCACAGATGAACACGTTAAGTCTTTTACAATCAGTCAAGATAAATGAGTTGTTTATCTTAAACAAAGTCAGTCAAATATTTTAAGAGATTATGTGATCCCCCTCCCCCCCCTAAAATAAAGATTTAAGGGATTACTTGATCCCTAATTTACAAGATAGAAAATAAAAGCAACTCAGACCGAGTACACATGTGTCTGGATCCAAACATAATTTGTCTAGTCTTTCGATCAAGGCTACGTGGCCGTATACTAGAGATCATAATAAAAGTTCTCATATGGGCGTCAGTTCCCTGAGAACCGTAATTTTGTGTGTATGGCAGTGGCACAAATCCCAGAAATAAGAGACGTTTCTACGAGATTGTTCAAGAAAACTATATTGTCAGTCAAAGAAAGATTTATATATGTTTTTAGAATCAACGATTCATCAGTATATCGCTGACGTATTTTCCCCCATATTTCAGGGAAGCATATTATTACAGGTAGCAAGGAATTAGAGTCATTCAAGAGATAGACATTCGCAAGGTAGAGATGATTCAGTTTTAAATTATTAAAATATTATAAACAATATTTAAATATGATTTGTAAAATTAAACAAGGTTTATAAATCAAACACTCGGATTTTTATTATCCGAGAAGCCTTTCAAATAAATTACTACTTTATTATAAATCAAGATTTCAAATATATTAATATTTTATTATAAAATAAAGACTTCAGCTAAATAACCCGCAAACTCTGATACATTTACAAAACAAATACCAACTATTGGTCACACGCATAGGCCCTAAGTCGGGGTGTGACATCAGGTATTATTATCTTTATCTAGGGTTGGCAATTTGTGTCTTAACAAGTTAAAAATGACATGTCTAGCACAAGTATCAAACATAAATTTGACTCGTTTAACTACTTTGCATGTGATGACTATAAGACAACACGCTTTATCTTTCTTGTACCAATAAGGAAAAATGGAGTCTAACCTACTAATTTCAATTATTTAAGAAAATAAAAAAATCACATACCATGCTTTTTTTATTAGCAGGTCTTATCGTGTCTTAAACAGGTACCCAATTGCCAGCCCTATCTTTTTCTCTGCTCTCTTATACTAGTACGCTCATTTCTCATTACCTTCACATAAGAACAACTAACTATTATGATGGAGGTGCATTGCATGAGGCTCCCTCATGTAGTGAGCTAATGGGTCAGGTTTTTATCAATTATCATTAGACGATTAGAGTTACAATAAGAAAAACAACTAATATAACCAGTCAACCGAATACTTTCTAATAATAAAAGGTACCATAAAGCATTAAACAAATAGTCTATGTAAATAAGATGAAACCTTTGATGTATAAAATGTAGTTGACAACTTATTCTTTATCAACATCACCGCTAGCCGTCTTCTATATAGTGGCTTTATGGCACTTTTGCTTCACTCTAGCGGGTCGACCATCGCCAATTGGACTGCTCAAAATATGTATATTCCAACCCTCTAACTTCAATTCTGCATCTAAACGCTCATTTTCGTATGGACGTCGAGGCATCTTCAAAGTCTTCCCATTTATAGCAAATTTTAATAAATTAGGGGATGTTTGTTTTTTTTCTCAAAAACTTTTCCTGATCTCTTTTGTCTGCGTTGCGCAAACCACGCTCAGGTGTTGGGGTCTGCAGTGTGTTTGTTTTACGGAAGACCTATCATTAAATAAGGTCCCCACGTCCTCTTTTCCTAGAAGACATGGACATGTGACTTCTAACCTCTTCTCTTGTCATATACATGGTATGTTTGGCAAAACTTGCTGGTAGTTGTAGCTGGTGGCTGGAAGCTGTAGTTTTTTAGATATATTTATGTGTTTGCCAAAGAAGCTGGAGCTTTTAATAAAATGTATAAAATTACTAAAATGGACATAACTAAAAACAATAATAGTAAATGTATTTATTTTGGAAATTACAATACTAAAAGTTTGTAGCTCTTTCTAAACGCTACTAGTAGAAGCTTTAAGTTTTTTCTCATAACATAAAAGCTTCAAGCTCCTTGAACCAAACAAGACTTTTAATTGAATATGAGTTTTTTTCTTAAAAGATTGTCTTTTCTTCCCCTCCAACCTTATCGCCGCTGTCTCTCCCCTCCTAAACCGCCACCGCCGAACCAACGTTTACCCCCTCCAACCGTCGTCATCGCGCCAACCTCTTTCTCTACAGCAAATCGCCGCCAGACTCTGTACTTCCCCCAGCCGTCATCGCTTCTCCGACACTAACTGCTCCTTGCTGCCGCTAATTTCTCCGACGACCTCTCCAGGTGCACTAATTGTAAACTGGTTGTTCAATTAATGGAGTTGTTAATTGATTAGTTTTTTAGGTTTTTGTTAATTGATTTGTTCAATTATGTTTTTAGGTTTTTGTTAACTGAATTCTTTTTAATTGATTGTTCAGCTGAGTTGTTAGTCGATTAGTTTTTTTAGGTTTTTGTTAGTTGATTTGATTATTTATGTCGTTTTTGTTAATTGAATTCTTGTTAATTGATTTGTCAAATTAGGTTCTTATTAAGGTTTTAGTTGAAAAAAGTTTGTAAATATTGATTTGTTGAATTCTTATTAGTTTTTAGTTCAACTATAATTTTTCATAATTATTCAATTATTATTAGTTTTTAGTTGAAAAAAGTTTGTAGAAAGTTTAGGTGTAATGAAGATCTTATTGCTTGTTACTTGGAATTGATTTATGTGTTTTAATAGAAATTTTGTTAGAATGTTTTTGTTCTAATGATCTTGTAGATATCGAATGTTTTGGGTTTGTTTTTGTCATATACATTAACGTGTTCATTGTTTTTTAGTTTGTTATATTAATGTAATATTATGTTTTGTTAGGCGGTTACTAAAGTTTGGGTTGTAAGAATGAAGACGTCGATTCGGGTTGCAAAAATAAAGACGTCGGTTTGGGTTGCAAGAATGAAGACGTCATTTCAAGTTGCAAGCATGAAGACGTAGGTCCGGGTTGCAAGTATGAAGACATTAGTTCGAGTTGTAATAGTGAAGACGTCGGTTCAGGTAGTTATTGTATATTACTGTTATTTCTAAACATATGTACATTTGTTGTATTTTGAAACTTCTTTTGTATACATGAAACATGTTTCGTATATTATTTGCATTGGAGTTTCTAGAAATTATTTGGTTCTATAACACTGGAATATTGGTTTCTTTAGTTTAGTTAAATTTATGTTAATTTTACCAGTTTGCAAACGTTAAAAAATAGACAGTCTTTTTCCTGCATACTACAGATGTTTGGTCCACCTCTTCTACTACAAATGTGT
The DNA here is from genome assembly GCF_021521415.1 of Bidens hawaiensis. Taxonomy (NCBI): domain Eukaryota; kingdom Viridiplantae; phylum Streptophyta; class Magnoliopsida; order Asterales; family Asteraceae; genus Bidens; species Bidens hawaiensis. The sequence continues at coordinate 139,431 of NW_027493914.1, forward strand.
AAGGCCCCGAACCCGGTAGCCCTACTTTAGCGTCGGATTTACTCATAAACACAGTCCTTCAAAATCCGAGTTTATTAAAACTTTTCGCGGAATATAAAACATCAATCATTTGTTACAAAACATTAAATCTTTTCTTTGATACCATAACACAAAACTTTATTTTCAAAACATCTTTACTTCTTTCTTCAGATGCCAGCCGTTCAATCCATGCCGTGTGTCATCCTCATGCTAACTCTATAATCAGCTCACCTGCGTGCATACTAAAAGTCAGCTACGCTGAGTGAGTTCTAGTTAATCAAGCAACTTATCATACAACCACTTCATACAAAATATACGTATCCGAAGACACAAAGTTCACTGTCTAACATGCCACTGTTTAACCACTTAATTACCCCTATAGCTTAGCCTCTTAATTACCCCTACAGCTTAGCCACTTATGCCACTATATGCCACTTGATGCCACCTTAATACGAAGTCACGTATAGGCTTACCCTACCACGTACTATCGTCATGCCACTAACACTCTTACTAGACTCTGCCACTTCTATCACACTCTACCACTACTTGTCAACATCACTCTTTATATCAATACAATATTTACATAATAAGCAATCGCATCATAGAATACATACACACTAACAACCACTTGACAATCACTCTCCTTGACGATACGTGCAATATCCGAAGACCGTTCACGTACCGACAAGCATTACATGATAGCTACTTGTATAACATCTATACACTTACCACTTAAGGTATGTGTATTCACACTTTCGCATCTAACCTGCTTAACTTACCACTTAGCCTCTTATTTACACCTACCACCTTGCCACCTTGCCACTTTAATAACGTATAACGTTATGCCACTTTGCCACTTAATAACGTATAACGTTATGCCACTTTGCCACTTTAATAACGTAAAACGTTATGCCACTTTAATAACGTATAACGTTATGCCACTTTGCCACTTTAATAACGTAAAACGTTATGCCACTTTGCCACTTTAATAACGTAGAACGTTATGCCACTTTGCCACTTTAATAACGTAAAACGTTATGCCACTTTGCCACTTTAATAACGAAGGCACGTATAGGCTTACCCTACCACGTACTATCGTTATGCCACTTTGCCACTTTAATAACAAAGGCACGTATAGGCTTACCCTACCACGTACTATCGTTATGCCACTAACACTCTTACTAGACTCTTGCCACTTCTAACACGTTCTACCTCTACTTGTCTACAACACACTTCATATCATTTACATAATAAGCATGTCACATCAACAATCATACACACATAATAACGATGGCACGTACAGGCTTTCCCTATAACTCGCTCACGTTATGCCACTAACACCCTTGCTAGACTCTTGCCACTTTTTAACACACTCTACCTCTACCTGCCTATATCACACTTCATATCAGTTCGGTATTTACGTAATAAACATGTTGCATCATAACATTCATACACATTATCAACCACTTGGAATTTACTATCCTTGGCGATACGTGCAATATCCGAAGATCGTTCACGTACCGACAAGCATTATAAAATATATACCTCGTATAACATCTATAGCATACACTTACCACTTAAGGTAAGTGTATTCACACTTCACATCGAGTATGCACACAGCCCCGAAAACATAACAAGGAAATGGGGCTAGAAACTCACCTGAATTCTGCTTCTTTTTCTGATAGCTGTAAATCCCTTCTCTATCTGAGCTCGGCTGACTGTACAAGTTACACGTATCAATACTCGTCTGATCTAATCTGGTGGCCTAGTATTAGCTTACTTTAACTTATCGCTTTATAATTTATTTTCTAAACGAACTTCACTTTAGGCAAAGTTAAACCTTAGGCGAACTTGGCTTCAGGCGAAGTTATCCTTAGGCGAACTTGGCTTCAGGCGAAGTTAAACCTTAGGCGAACTTGGCTTCAGGCGAAGTTATCCTTAGGCGAACTTGGCTTCAGGCGAAGTTATCCTTAGGCGAACTTGGCCGTAGGCGAAGTTATCCTTAGGCGAAGTTACGCTTGAAGGCGAAGTTACGCTTGAAGGCGAAGTTCATCAGGCGAACTTAATCTTGCAGGCGAAGTTATCGCGCTGCAGATCTGTTTGCCCATAACTCCTTCGTTTCTTAGCCAAATAACTCGATTTTGGTACCCACGGAATCGTATGATCGGCGCCTACAAAACCCAACCATCAAATCAGCCTAAAATCGACGTTTTAGGGGTCCGATTTGGGCAGTTTGGGTTTCGGGTCCGGTTAACCCATCCAATCCTAACCATTTTCAGTAATATTAGCTTTGTTGGATTTGTTCTTACCTTACCAACTCAGATCTATCAACAAAATCTCGGGTCTCGGCTTCGAATCTTGATCGGTTAGAATATGTGTGTTTATGTGTGTGTTAGGAGTTTTAGGGTGTAGGGTGAGAATGAAGATATTTTGGGTTTAGGGGATATTTATATCCCTTAAATCCCATTCTCATTTAACCCATCTCAAATAATCCAAGTCCACAACCCGCATCCATTACCCAACACTAGCCCGATTCATACCAACTCCTATTCTGCTATTTATTTCCTAATAACCCGGGTAAACTTTCCCTCTATTATTAAGTAATATAATTAATATTATCTTGAAAATTTCGGGATGTTACAAAATGTGTGCAAATATGATCCGCAGACTGCATACATTTTACCTCTGAAAAACAAATAACACCATAGTGTTTTAAAGTTACTGGTGTGCTAAACTGTTTGCTTAGATAAATTTATTATGCTTTAAATAGTCACATATGGTGTTTATACTACCTTGCCAAAAGAATCAAAAAAACATGTCTAAACTTTAAAACATAACACATACATAGACTTCTTACACAAGTACTAATAATGTTTGTTAATGCGTAACCAACGCTTCACGCTTCACACTGGTCTAAACACATGTAACCAACATTAAACATGTGTAATAATGTCACGCATAACCAGTGCTAGTACATGTGAAGAGCCGGCCACATGTCAAGCTGAGTTACATGCGTAATTGGCGCCGAGAACCAAAAGGTACCTAAAATGTACATTAATTTAAAACAAATATTTAATCAACCTGCTTTGCTCGAAACCCGTTCGTTCTGACCGGTCCCCTTCCAATAAATGGCACGTGAACCATTCATACAACTAGCCTTTAGAGACGTGACTATGACTAGGCTCGTTTATTTTAGGCTCATTGGGATACTTTAGTTTGTTCTAGTTCGTAAATCAAATAAAAAAAATTGTTGGACCACATACAAATAGGTTTAAAATATGTCTTAGAGAATTCTCAACCCATTCTCTAAAGTTGTCAAACCCATATAATTTAGGGTAAATTTTAAGAAAACAATCAAAATCACATCTCCAATCCATTCCCTATTATATGGATGAGTTATATGACAACTAAAGTAAATCCTTAAATATAGGGACTCATTTTTTATCCATACCATATAATATATCACATATCTCCCAAATCATTTACTATATAATAAGACAAAAGGGAAAAAAATAATAAAAAATTAATTTATGGATATGAATAAGGAATAGAATGTCGAGAATGCTCTTACACGCGTTAAAATAAAGAAAAAAATAAATAGTTACAAGGTTAAATGATGTTTTGAGATTGGGTATGATTAAATAACGTATGTATAAGTTACTATATTTAAGGGTGAAATAAGATAAGCAAGAAAAAAATCTTGGGTTCACAAAAATGTAATATATTGCACAACTAGTTAAATAATATACGGTCCGCAAGGTGCTGATCAGGTTCGTGTTATTTGAATATATTTTAGTATGATATTGCAAATTTAGAAGCTTCTTGGTAGATATTCTTATTATTATTCACATACAATTTTCTTAGTTCCATCGTCTTCCTTTGCATATTCAAGGTCAACGAACATGAGCTGTTTTTTTCATACACTAGATACCAAATATAATTATAATGACTGAGACTACATTTGAAAATATCATAAAGAATTAGAAAGGTCTGCCAAGGCAGACTAAGACACTAAGTCAAGTTGACAATTTGATTATTATAGATGGAACTTGGAAGTAAATGATTAAAATACATTGGCAATTGCCTAGTAGTTGCTAGGGATGCTGCCTGTCTAGTGTTACATACATCTCCTTTCAAGCTCTTACATTATAAGACTTTGGAGTTGTCACATTTTCTCTCAAACAATCAAAATAATGGATCACTTGAAAAATTTTCAACACCTCAAAATACAATTAGATGTTATTAGAAAAGCAACCAACAACTTTGCCGATGAAAGTTGCATTGGGAGAGGAGGGTTCGGAAGTGTGTACAAAGGAAAGATTGCCAACCACACGATGGTTGCCATGAAGCGTTTAGATCCTAAATTCGGACAAGGAGATACCAAGTTTTGGAAGGAGGTGATGATGCTTTCACAATACAAACATGAGAATTAATATAGTCTCTCTCTTGGGGTTTTGTGATGATTATGGCGAGAAGATCCTCGTGTATCCATATGTAACGAACCAAAGCCTTGACTGTCATCTAAACAATGATAACCTAAGATGGATTGAACGACTTAAGATATGCATCAGGGCAGCTCGAGGATTGAAGTATCTTCACAATGCAGATGGGACCCAACAAAGAGTATTGCATCGTGATATCAAAAGTTCCAATATTCTATTAAATGACGATTGGAATGCCATGATCTCCGATTTTGGCCTCTCCAAGCTTGGACCGGCTAATCAACAATACACGTTTCTTTACTCCCACACAGTCAGAACGCCCGGCCTGGGTATGTTGACCCGCTTTATGAAAAGATCGGGTTATTATCAAAAGAGACTGACGTTTACTCTTTTGGTGTTGTGTTGCTCGAAGTATTGTGTGGGAGGTTGTGCATAGACTACAAAAACTACAATCCATCTTTAATAGCATTGGCACGACAGTCCCACGAACAAAGCACAGTACATGGAATCGTTTATGATAAAATAAAGGATGAAATAAATGAAAACTCTTTGCTGGCGTTTGCAACAATTGCTTATGAGTGTTTGTAAAGGGACCGTGACCAACGCCCGTCAATGAGTGTCATTGTGGAGGCACTTGAGACCACACTTCGCTATCAAGTAAGCAATTTTTTTTAACCAAAACTTAGGAAATTCCCTTTGGAATTCCTTGCTAACACTTATTGTTTCCTTTAACAGGCCAAAAAGCATCTAGTTGAAAACAATTGTTTTCCACCGGAGGATCGCACTAAGTAAGTTGTTATGATATTTGATTTTGTTGCACAAACTGAGACACGTGTAACAAACTATTCACACGTTGAACTCTAGGGACGTAGGCATGGCCTCCGAGAGTGAGGGAGCAGGGCTGCTTGTGGTTACAATCCATAATGGAGTTAATCTTTTACTAAAAGATCTATTTGTTGCTTTGAAAGTTGAACCTGAGATTAACGTCATTAAACGCACCACGGTTTGTGTTATGCATTATTAATTAATAATTGTTTAAAAGCCGGCCTCTCTAATCGGGCAACTTAATGATTTTTGTGGATTGCAGACTAAGAAAAATAATCATAATCCTGTATGGGAAGAGTCGTTCCAATTTACTTTAGATAAGCCTGCTGAAGCGGTGTTGTATTTGGCAGTTTGTTCTGAGTCACTGAAGGTTGAATTTATTCCTAGCGTAACAGATTCTTAACTTAATTTTCAATAATATTTTTGATGTGAAATACGTGACAGATATTAATTTTTGATTAATTAGCATTACCTTGGCGGCGTCAGATTACCCCTTGCGGGTGTTGTAAAAGAAAAGCACAAGAACATCAAAAACCACATTGGGAGCGACCTTCACGTGGAGTTCATCTTTGAGTATTTGTAACTTGTAAAGGTTTCACAAATCAATAGTTTGTAAACATCATAAACGATAGTATTGTGTATAGTGGCAAGACTAGGATTTTTTTTATTTTCTTTTTTCATTTGGGGCAATCTTTTTTGGTGTCCAGGTTGAGATTTTATTACTAAAAGTTATAATCAAGAACAACTAAATTAGTTCATAAGAATATCTTGACGACTCGGTAAACCGAAGACTTTCTAACAATAAAAGGTCCTGTAAAACATCAAACGATTGTCTTCCAAAAGCCCAATACAGTTTCGTGAATACAATGTAAATAAACAACAATTAAATAATTAATGAAATGTTTAAATTTACTTAATGATTCCTGATGTGGCTTCGTTTGATGAGAACTGTAGCATGGTGAATAGACTTAGCCATACCGGTTTTAAACACGAATCTCTGTAACCGACATTCAAGAAAATTCTTAACCGTACGAGCCAACACATAATTGAGCTTAACTTGGCTCTCATCCAAAAGCCCATAACGGTTCATTCTTCTCATAAATGCTTCACCTTTAAATATGTCCTCTTCAAGAGTCAAAAGCATTCTAGCAGCATTTCTAATTCTGCTAAGTGCATATTGCACTCTCCAGAGCTCCCGGTTGTATCAATGACCGTATTCTCCAACGAGCTTTAACCCTGCATCCAAACGCTCCTTTTCATATGGACGTCGAGGCTTCTTAAAAGTCTTCCCATCTAAAATTTAGTGTCTGATTATTTAAACATTTGGCACAAATGCTTGCATATATGTAAAATTAATTTAAGTGATAGGATGCTTGCGGAAAGTTTTTACTGTTTTGGTTTGATTGAGATTGGGGTTTCACTCGTTGTGTTGGGTGGCGGTTCTGTGATCGTTTGTGGTCGAAATTGGGTGGCTGGTATCCCGTTTGCAATGCACGGGGTACTAAAACTAGTTTGATTGAAATTTCAATTGGAAGGAATCTCACCATGTAAAATACTTACAAGCCACTACAACTATTTAGCAACTGAATTAATAAAAATTGAGTTGCATCCTCTTTCTGTGCATATTCAAGGCTGCTACCACACAACATAGTCAGTTCGAACATATTCCACTCAACACGGTCACCGAACGCATATTGTTTCCAGGACAGTCTTCAAGAATCCTTTTAAAAATTTTGGGCCTCGGATGAGTAAAAAACAGACCCCTGAAATCGCGTTCTCGATTAAATAATTTAACAATTTCACCAATAGGATTGCCTTTCAAAAGCCCAAAACAACAACAACAACAACAATAATAATAATAAACAAGTTGTTAAAATTACTCATATAAAACATAAAAGAAAAAGAAAGTTCTTTTGTATATATAGAAAAAAAGGAACACCACTTGTAGGAATTGAACCCATGACCTTTAATTTTATAATCTAGAAGTCTTTTCATTCAACTAATGAGTCATTTTTGTTGGCTTTTGTTTAAAAACAAACTTATGTATAAAATATAAATATTTTTTTAACAATTACTAGCCACTCGGGAGAGTGGGCCTGGGTCCATCGCCCTCCTGCCCTCCCTTTGGTCCGAGCCTGATCGTTTCCACTTACACTAACATAAATATAAACGTGTCGTTTATACAAAAGTTTGCATGGGATTACAGATCCCTAAAGCTTTAGAATCTGCTGGCATTCACACTAGTTATACGTGTGTCTGGATTCTTACATATGTGGACGGAGGGTAGGCATACCCTGTAAGGCCCCGTTACCGGTGCCCTGCATTTGGTGTTGGATTTACTCATAAACGCAGTTCTAAATATCAGAGTTAATTTAAACATTCGCGGAACATCAAAAACATTCAAACCATTACATTTCATAACCATAATTCTTGTCTTATCGAGCATTCAAATCATTTAAACATAAAACATTGTCTTTTAAGATAACATAACATTTCTCGAGATGCCAGCTTCTTCAAGATCATGCCATGTGCTTCCTCTTATGCAAGCTGCCTCAATCTACTCACCTGCGTGCATACTAAAAGTCAGCTACGCTGAGTGAGTTCTAGTTAATCACATAACTTACTTTACATACACGTACACATATACGTGCCCGTAGGTATGTATTACATACTTAACCTGTCCATCAATCTTTCACACCCATACATAACTAACCTTACGTTATAAAGAGCCTTCGCCCTACATACCTCGGATATTATTAGGGTCCGGCACCCTCCATCCTCGGACATTAGTAGGGTCCGGTCACCCTTCATCCTCGGATATTATTAAGGTCCGGTCACCCTTCATCCTCGGATATTTTTAGGGTCCGGTCACACTTCATCCTAACCTTCATACCATACCTCTCTGTATACATAATTGTAAATTCATACATACATACATACATCATTCATTCTTCGCATACAATAATCTTATCATCAAAACTTTACCTGGCAGTACATGCAGTATCCGAAGATCGTTCATATACCGACAAGCAGACAATCACATAAAACATATATGGCAAACACTTATCACTTAGGATAAGTGTATTAACTAATCACATCGAGTATGCATACAACCCCGAAAAACATAACAAGGAATGGGGCTAGAAACTCACCTGAATGCGGTTACGTTCACCGTTAATGGTAATCCCTTTCTTGAGCTGTGCACGACTAACTGTATAACAATTACACGTATCAATTGACTATTACTACTCGTATCGTATTTCTATCTTTATTTAACCCACAACGAACGGGGTCCGGGGGCAGCGCCCCTGGCAGCGGGGTTCTAGGGGCGGCAACCCCTAGCAGGGTCCAAGGGGCAGAGCCCCTGGCTGGGGTTGAGCTGCCATGTCATCTTGGAAAAATTTTATTTACATTAACTGTCTTAACACATTTTTCATTAGGATTTTAATTCATTTCTTAGCGAACTTAACTTTTGATGAACTTAATATTAAGTGAATTTAACATTTAGCTAACTTATATACAAGCGAACTTAACATGTAGCGAAGTTAGCCACCAACGAATTTGCAGGTAGCGAAGTTATATGTTAAGCGAACATATGCCAGGCGAACTTATTATCTGGTGAAGTTATACAGCAAGCGAACTTGTATAACCAGCGAAGTTTATACAGCAGCGAACTTATAACCAGCGAAGTTATACAGCGAGTTTGCTGCTGTCGGAGTTCGTTTCATCAATCCAAAACACGCGTTTTGCAACCTTTGTTCGCTTAATATGGTTCCGCCTTAGCCTCAACCATTCTCTAGTCTGATTTCGGCCTAAGCTTGACCCGAACGAATCGTAAAGCTTGATCTTTTATGCTAAAACGTTCCAACCAGGCTCAAGGGTTCATTTAATCGATCCGTTTCCATTTTCGGGTTCATTACACTCATGGTTATTATCAAGTTTACAACTTTATGTTTCGTTTATACCCGATCTATTCTAGACTCAAATTTCAAGGCTAAACGTTTATAAAAACGTAAACTTTAAGATCAAAACATACCTTTTCGTGTTTGTATGGCTTAGATATGGACTTTAGATCTTGTATTTATCTTGTGTATAACGAGGATCTATCAAGAATCGACGTTTGTTTGGCCCGATCTTACCTCTCTCTCTCGGCCATATATATATATATATATATATATATATATATATATATATATATATATATATATATATATATATATATATATATATATATATATATATATGGTGTAGGTGTGTGTGTTCTTGAGTGTGTAGGCAAATATGGAAGATGGAATGAGGATTAGGGTTTTAGGTTGGTTTAAAAGGATATTTATATCCCTTAAAGCTCATAGACCTAAGGCCCATTACCCTTTAATCCACCATAATTAATCCAAGTCCATGATTCTTTATTAAACACTAGCTAATATTATTTAACGCTCGACAACTTAACGAAATCTTCCTTTATTTAATATTATTTTATTTTAGGATGTTACATACCCCACCACACTTAATGCCATGTCCCCATCTCATTGAGACAGTCTATACAACTTTGAGGGCTGGATTATGTGATATAATCGGTACGCCTGTCTAGAGGGCCGCTTGATGTTTCGAGTATGAACTGAAGATTTACATAAAATGTTTTAAGCATCAACATGTTTATCAGCACGTGTTGCTAACGTATTTATTAAACTGTATTACATGCAATGAAGATAGAAAATAGAAGATGGTGGTATTAGCTATTAGACGATCTGATGACTAAATTGTTTTAATAATATAAAAGATGTAAATTATTGTTTTTCAAGTTAAACACTTCTGTAGTTATTGGGTATTTAATATTAGATATTTTGAATATAATATTTTCTTCATAAAGACTTCCTCTTCGTAAACAATACTCTGAAATATTTACAAAACATGTACCAATGTTGGTTACACGTCTAGGCCCATGAAACCGGGGTGTGACATAAGTGGTGGTGGTTATATGCAGGTGATGGTGGAGGGAGGTGGATGGTGGGGCTAGGGGAAGAAGAAGGGTGAGGGTGGGGTGGGCTCTATTTCTTTTATTATTATTATTATTATTATTGGTGGTGGTGGTGGTCGTCGTAAAGGTAGTTTGGTCTTTTACATCGATTTAACTGAAAATTTTGACGGTGTTAGTGGGTAAGAACCATCGTAGTTACAAAATCCATGCATCTAGACTAACTCAGTACTAACTTTATAACTATTAGGATCAAGTTTATAATTAGTTAAGTTTCGAGATCAAGCGTGCTATATCGATAAACATCAAGAACCAACCATGCAATTATGTCTTTTGATATAGACGTGCTTAAAATTACGTATAATAACTACTAAATAAAAGGGTGAAATAAGAAAAGTGGGAAAAAACCTTCGAATCACATTATTGTGAGTTGTGACCAGGGGCGGATTCAAGGCTTCGTGACTGTGGGCGGTTCCCACCGTCCTGCTGTCGGAGTGCCATATTTGCAAGAATCGGCCATTGCCCACCGTCAATAATTAAAAGAAGTAGATCAGTGTGTTTTCCGGCCACCATGAATCCATGATGTACAGATATTTGGTGTTTTTTTTAAAAAATAAATCAGTTGAGAGGAAGGAAGAAGATAATTTAGTGGCTTTGGGTTAATGTGTACAGCTTTTAGACATTATTAAAGTCCTTGCTATAATGCGAGGTTTACAAAGAAGATTTGCTTTTCTTTTTTTTTTTATTTAAACTTTTGATGACGTTAAACTTTTTCGTTTTTAATTCGTAAAATTTGTATTTATATTTACGGCTTCGCTGCCAATCGTCGATCATACATACTATTCAAAGTTAAAGTAACTTCTTTAAACAAATATTTTTTTTTTCTTTTTTAAGAACCTTCTTATTATGTAATCGCACACAAATTTATAATCATGTTAAACTTGATTAAAAAACAATGGGCAGGAAACTACCAATGCTTATTCAAGGCTGATTTGATTGAAAAACGAGTTGCATTGTCTTTCTTTGCATATTCAAGGCTGCTTCCGGTTAACATATAGTGAGTTCTAATATATTGAAATGTATAGTCAAAGTTGGCGTGGTCAACGATTAGAGTAACTTGTTTATATTAAAATTTTGTTTTTATGGAAAAAAATTGAAATGAAAAATTAGTTTAGATAACATATATGACACTAGGATTTTATGTTATTCTGTCATAATTTTGTTATTTTCGTTAACCCGACTCAATTCGACCGAATCTATTATTTCCCCGTAGCAAAAATTTATCTGCCACGCCACTATCAATGATCATAGGGTGTATTTTTTTTTGTTAACACTGGCTACCAAATATATACAATCATAATAATTGTTACAATATTGAAAATATCCGTATCAGAATTAGACTTATTATGTCAAGTTGACAATTTGACTTCTTATAGATGGAAGTATATGCACTGAAAATTGCCTAGTTGTTGGCAATTGGCAACGATGCTGCCTGTCTATTATTAAATACATCCCCCTTTCAAGCTCTTACATTATAGACTTTGGAGTTCTTACTTTTGCTCCCAAATCATCGATACAATCGATGAGTTTGCGACAATTGCTTACAAATGCATAAAGAGAGATCGTGAAGAACGCCCGTTAATGAGTGACGTTGTTGGGGCACTCGAGACTGCACTCTGCTATCAAGTAAGAAAACTTTTCAACCAAAACTAGTTTGGTTAATTATAATGAGAAAAATTCACAAAATTTATAGAGTAGGGATAACCTCGGTACTGTATCAAAAAATACTGAAACTATATAAAAACAAGTTTATATATAAATCAAATACCATACTGATTTCGCCCAGTACTGGACCAGTACTGGGCAAAAAATGCTCATCCTTGTTTAATAGTATTTAATTTCTTACTAACGCCTACTATTTTTTTTTTTCAGGGGGTTGGTAATGATCCTGCAGTTCCAAACAATTATTTTTTCAGAAATGATCCAGTTGAAAACATTTGCTTTTCGCCGGAGGTTCGTGCTAAGTAAGTATGATGCTCGGATATTTGTTTTTGTTGCACAGATCAAACTAATTCTAACATTGAACTCTCAAAACCGTAGTCTTGCCCTCCAAGAGTGAGAGGGTGCATAGTTGCTTGTGATTTACTATCCATGGAGTTAATCTTAAACTAAACATCCATGTGTCATTTTGGAAGTTGGAACACGGTTTGTGTTATGCATTACTAAATAGAGTTAATTATACATATATATGGAATACTAGTTTTTATCCCACGTGTTACGTGGGTTACTTTTAGTTTTTTTTCCCTTAACATTTCTATATACCATTTCACCTAAACACAATCAAATTATATTAACAAAATTAAATTACAAAATATAACTCAAATAAACAAAATCAAATTCTAAAACAATAGATTCCATAAATCAAATATTACAAACCTCTGCGTTTTCAGGATCTCATGACATATCAGTGAAAATATAGACGTTCACTCCACTCGATGAGTCAAAACCTGAACAACTGATAACCGTGACACAATGTTTAATCTTGTAAATACATAGTAACATGTTTTAAGGAAATATGTATACTTACTAAATGAAGATGAACTTGTTGTTCCAAATGGTTGTTTGACTTGGTCCTACGAAGGCCATATATAAAACAATTATTAATTTAATTATATCAATTTGATCTGAAAACAAATCACATAAAAATACTCAAATCAACGACAAAGTAACTAACTTGTTCCTTGGGAGACCGTTTGCTTGAACTGGAGTAATCATTCTGTTACGATCCCCCAACCAAACAGGCAAACATGAACACCAAAAAGTAGAACACGAACCGGAGTGATCCCCATGGATAGGTTGTTGTCCACACACCAAACAAAGCCCATTTAGATTCAAAACATTATAACGCACAATTAATTGAATTATTATTCACCCAGTCACATTACAGGTATGGATCCTATATTAATTGACCAATCAATTTTTTAGATATATTAACAATATAATGAGGAATAAAGTATAAACTTACTCTGACTTTGGTTTGTTAGGTTCTTTAGGTGATTTGCTCCAACCTTGGATTTAGTTTCTCCTCAGAACCCTACACTGAGTTACCAACAAATTAATACGATTGTTAATTGAGATCTTCTACTAACAGTTAATTTTAGTTTTTTTTACCTCATAATCAGCAAATAGAATAGCCATTCCACCTCTATAGCGCACCGTGAATGTGCTAAATCCCAGATTTCTATAACCAAACTTTGGCAAGTTATACAAAAAGACATGTTTGCCCCCGTAACCAAAACACTAAAATTCTATATATGCATTAATTGAAGCTTGCATAACCTCTCTTCATAGCAACAAAGGATATCATATGGGAATGGAAATTAGAGAAATTTACATCATTGTTGTCGTCTATATGGCGTTGGCAGTTTGGGCATGCTTTAGCGGGATTGCTTTTCCATTTGATGTTTTCAAGATCATATGCACCGAGACTTTTAATATTTGTTGCAATTCTGCTACTATCCACCAAACTGGAACATGTTTAGCAAGACTATGAAAGTATATATATTTATCATAGAAGATGTGGTTTATCTAGGATTCAATCCAAATTTTGATATATATATATATATCAAAATTATATTTAACCCGTGGTCATTTTTAAGCGAAGTCGATTATTGAAACCGACCCGGAAGAGCCTGGCCCATCTAAACAAACCTATTATACAATTTCATGTTATGTAATCATAACCTGGTGTTGTTTTTTATTTATCCTAATCCCCCCCCCCCCCCCCCCCCTTTATATTTTAACTCTGTGTTGTTTATAACTGTAATCGAATACTTGAACTGACCTGAAACCACCAGACTTGAACTCGATTACCAAGGCAGGCTCATCTAAACAAACCTATTATGCAATTCCATGTGTGAATAATAGTTGCACATGTATACATGACAAAACAGCTTAGAAACACAAAAAACGACAGCTTAACTTAGCTACAACACAAAGACGCTTACTATAGGCGAAAGACATAAAGTGGTAAGAACATATCCAACTACTATCTACAACATTTACTCACCAATATATAATCATGAGTCTGCCAAGTGAATCAGTTTCACCAAACAGATAGGGCACATGGCCCATACATAACCCACACAGTGACACTACTATGTAATATGATAAACCATATAAATTAAGTTAACCCACACTTAATCGTTTAGCATACTCATAGACATACTTAATGGTTGTTTGATCAAGTAAACAAATTTACAGCCAAATAGATAATTTAGTGGAGACATTAAAAGAAGCATACGCATGATATGATTCAAGTAATCCCGATTAAATCAATTTCAACACTGCAGGGTACTATCTAAGCCCTAATTAAGCAACTTACATGTCATCATAACCATAATAATCATAAGAAACTTGAATGGTGGTGATGTTAGTGATTACAAATATACGATCTAAAAACAAAAACACAGATACACCGAAAGACAAATTAGGGTTTGCTCACTTACTGGTAATTAGCGAATGTCACAAACTTGTTGAAATCCCACTGTTTCGACTTGAAATCTAGGGCCAGATTGTTCAAACGATTGATTGATCCGATGTCAGAGACAAGACAACCAAGACTCGTCGGAGGCGTGGATGCGGCGGCTGCTATATGCGAATGATGTGATCGGAGTCGTCATTGTAAAACCTTCTGTTCATCATCAGCATAGAGAGAGGCGGGAAGATTTTAGGTTTTGTGAGAGAGAAAGTTAGGAATTAGTTTTTTAGAAGTTATGACCCGTGTAATATAAACGGGTTAAATGAGCTATTCATTTAGTAATCAAGTAATCTGGTGGTTTTAGAGGGGTTGGGGAGCGATGCGAGAGCGACACATATGATTTTATGGTAGGTAATTATATAGATAGTTAGATGTAGTTTGGGTAAATAACATATTTGGATACTAATGTCCAGGGTATACCTTAGCGCTCGGGAGCTTTAATGCTGTGTTGGCAAGGAATAAATGGTTTAGGGAAACCAACAGCACCGCTTCATAAGACCAAGGCAAAGAAAAAGAGAATTAGTTTAATTTATGAAAATTTATTTTTATTATTGGAAATAATAATTTTTTACAAAAAAAAATATTAATATATAAAAAGTAATTTAATTGAATAGTTAATTATAGAGGTATGTGATGATGTTGCAGTTTTTAAAGGTTTGTTGTCGTAGAAGAAATTGAAGATTTTTTAACAAAGTTTGAAATCTGATGTGAAGCTAATATGCGGTTTGCGAAAATTTGTTGTTGTGGAAGCTCTTAAAGTTAGGCGGAGTGAAATGGGGTAAAGTATGTGATGTGACGCCTATGTGAAGTTAAGGAACGTGAATTTATACCCCATGGCCTAATGTTCAAAGTAACAGGTTTGGGTTTTAATTAAACTTGTAACAAGTTTGAGAGTATAACCTTAACTTCCATTAATTTTTCTGTTAAGTTTAGGTAATATGAGCATAATTCCCTTATATAACCAAATGAAACTGTAATTAACCTTTTTAGTTACGCGCGGTGTAATTAACTTGAGCATTAATAAAGTTAAAAATATAAATAAATTAATAAAAATATATGTGAACCAAAAACAACAGGCTCGGTTCAGTAAAACATACCCGCTATAAGACGGTTAGATTCTTGTTCTTTTCATATTTATGCTTGATTTATAATTTATTAATTTCTATTTTGCATTTTTTTTTATTTTGTAGGACAATTACAAAGGTTGATCAAGATGGCGACAACGAACTAAAAGAAAGTCTTCAAGATGCCAAGTTTAGACAGTTAACTAGGAAGAAGAATAAAACAATAGAAGAAATGATGAAAGAGTTTGATAATGATGGTGATGGTAAAATAACCATGGATGAGTTTGTAGACGGATTCAAAAAATGGCTCGATGTGACCAAAAGTGAAGAACATATAGATAATAAAGATCCGGATATCTGAAATTATAAAACAAGTCCAATGTTTCCCATTAGATATCTTTTACAACGCCAGACTTTTCTCTCTCTCTCCCTAATTTTGCACATTCACTTCTCTTTTTTGTAATAATGTTTTTACGTACGGTGAAAAATATGTTTTTAAAACAGTAAACTGAAGTTGTTGGAATTGGAAAGTATTCCATCACATTTTGTGTTTGTTTGTCTAAGGATGGAATTGGAAATATTAGAAATCGTTCCATCAAATTCCCTCAATCTAAAATTTTATATTTCCTTTACTAAAATGTTGGTATTTGGCGGCTGCTCAACACCAAGTTGGTGAATTGGTGGTCACATGTAGTAGGGGTGTGTATGGGTCGATTTGGGGCGGTACTAGGCCAAACACATAATCATAATATGTCAGTTAATAAACAACTATAACCATAACCGATCGTTATTGCGGTTTCGGTTAATCGGTTTTGAAGATTATAATGACTCGGTTATGGGTCGGTTAATCGTTACTAAAACAATGTAATCGAACCTAAAATTTTGGTACTAACTATTACCAAAAAAATTAAAAATTAAATATGACATGACATAGCTCAACAAAATACATAATCCATAATATTAATCATATATATTCAAACAAACGATAAATGGATTAAGTTTTTAGTCCAAATTAAATCATATAGTCTAAAAAATGAGAGAATTATTAGTTTATTACATTCTTTAATTTTCTTCAAATTTTCAACAACTTGTTCTAATTATACTTTATAAAGTTGAGAATTTTGTAAAATGGGTGGTTCGGTTTTGACGGGTTTGAATTTATCTTTAACCAAAACCGACCAATATTTGGCGGTTTTCAAAAATTCATTAAACCGACCCACCGTTTATGTCGGTTATTGGTTAAAATCAATTCGGTTATGTCGGTTATGGTTTGGTTAATTTGCACACCGCTAGACTCACACCCACTAGTCTTCCTTATTTGTATAAAAAGAAACTAGTTGCACATGTTTTTTTTTTCGTATTCAAGGCTGCTTACATTCAACATAGTTAGTTCGAATATATCGAAATCTTCAAAGGTGGGCAAGCTGGTCAACACTAAACGTTGTTTATTCTTACACTAGCTACCAAATATAATTAAGGCAACTTTCAAAATTATCCATATGGGAATCAGAAACGTATGCAAAGGCAGACTATTTCAACTTGACAATTTGGCATATTATAGAGAGAAGTATATGATTTATATTGACAACTGGCCGGCTAGTAGTTGGTAGTGATGATGTCTGTCTATTGTCAAATTATTTTTGTTAACTAGATATGTTTTTAGATACATCCCCCTATCAAGCTCTTACATTATAACACTTAGGAGTTCTCACTTTTTGCTCTCAAACCATGGCTCACATGAAACAGTTTGAACACCTCAAATTACGATTAGATGTTATAAAATCAGCAACCAACGACTTCGCCGATGAAAGTTGCATTGGGAGAGGAGGTTTTGGGAGCGTGTACAAGGGAAAGTTAGCCAACCACATGATGGTTGCTTTCAAGCGTTTAAATCCTGAATTCGGGCAAGGAGACGCCGAGTTTTGGAAGGAGGTGATGATGCTTTCACAATACAAGCATGAGAATATTGTCTCTCTCTTGGGGTTTTGTGATGATTATGGCGAGAAGATCCTCGTGTACCCGTACGCACCTAACGGAAGCCTTGACAAACATCTTAACAATGATAATCTAAAATGGATTGCACGCCTTAAGATATGCATCGGGGCGGCTCAAGAATTGGCATATCTTCACAGTGCGGCCGGGAGCCAGCAAAGAGTATTACATCGTGATATCAAGAGTTCCAATATTCTATTAGATGAAGATTGGAATGCCAAGATCTCCGATTTTGGTCTCTCTAAGCTTGGACCGGCTAATCAAGAATACACGTTTCTTATCTCCAAAGCTGTAGGGACGCTTGGGTATTGCGATCCGCTTTACGCAGAATCCGGGTTCTTAACAAAAGAGTCAGATGTTTACTCTTTTGGCGTTGTGTTGTTTGAAGTGTTGTGTGGGAGGTCATGCATAGACAACGAAAACAATACTCATCCATATTTAATAGAATTGGCGCGGAAGTCCTACCTGAATAACTCAATGAAAGAAATTGTTTGTGGTAATATAAAGGACGAGATAAATCCAGACTCGTTGCATGTGTTTGCGACAATTGCTTACAAGTGCTTAAAGAGACCGTGATGAACGCCCGTTAATGAGTGACGTTTCAGAGGCACTTGAGACCGCGCTCCACTATCAAGTAAACAGTCATTTTTAACAAGAACTTGTTTGGTTTTTTATCATAATTAGAAAAATTCACAAATGTATCAGAGTAGGGAGTTGGAAATTAATAGGCCCGTCACGTGTAGGTGACCAGGTTGAACCTATTGGGCCCGTGGGATTTATTAATATGTAATGGGTTTATGGGGTTACAATTATGGTTTATTATATTTGATAATGTCTTCGCTAGCAAGTTAGGTTAGTCTATATAAACCGAGTTATGGTTAGGCATTACCGAGGGTGAACAAGATGTAACCGAGTTAGGGTTCATCAAGAATCAAACCGAGTTAGAGTTTGATAGAGTTGTAATAGTTTTTAGAGTGAGATTTTCTGATTATTAATTAAACGAGAGTTATTCGTTTAGTTGGTGTTTGATTATTGATACGGGACTTGAAGGGACACATGAGATCGGTATTGTACCAAAAAAATTCCAAAACTGAAAACGAGTGAAAGTATAAACCAAATACGTCATACTGATTTTGTCAGTTCGAAAGTATAAACCAAATGCTCATCTTTATTTAAGAGCATGTAATCCCTTACTAGTTACTAACGATTACTATTTTCTTCAGGTCAGTGCAGTGGGTAAACGACCATACCGATCAGTTCAATCGTTGAAGGACTTATATCAGGTACTTAAAACTAGAAAGTTTGCATCAACAAAAATATGTCCATTGAATTCTGAAATTTTCCCTATATATATTTATTCTCAGATTATCCAGCCATGGGTTGAGAGCAAAAGGAAAGAAAGAATAGATGATGAAGATCCTCATATTTGAAATAAGACACGTCCAAAGCTTTCCATTAGATAACTTTATAATGAGCATTCTCATCCTATTCTCTATCCCTAAATTCAAAATTACACTAAAACACGTTACATTTTCTCTCTTATTTTTAATTAAATAATATTTTTATACATTTATCATTACCATTTCTCTTTCTTTCACTCACAACCAATTTCAAAATATATTAAAAAATTATAGGGGTGAACGGTAGTTTTTCAAATATACAGAAAATTATTGTGTTTTCTAAAATATAAAAGCTCTTCACTCACAACACCATTAATCACTCTCTAAATTATAAAAATATCACTCACATAAAATAGAGAATTGGATGAGAATGCTCTTATAATGCACGCCAAAATTTTATGAGGGGTTTTGGGTTTGGATTACTATTATTTATTTATATTTATATGCATTCTGAGTTTTATTGATGTTTCAGTTCATTAGAATTAGCAGCTAAAATGGAGAGAGTTATAAAAAAATTCGTAGATGTGGCTTCATGATACGGTTTATTTGACACAACCATAAATCTCTCAAAAATACCAAAAAAGAAAGAAAGAAAACCAAATAATTATTCATTGATTAAAATATAATGAAAGTTCACAGGATATATAGGCAACAACAAAAATAAAAATAAACTAGAAACGATTTGAAATTCAAAAATAAGTTACAACAAATGAAAGTAAATTGTTGATAATCTTGATAGAGATCCTTCCATATCTTTGATTTAATCTTCATAATAATTAATAAGCAGGTCTTTTAATTACCCAGTTGGACCGGGTAACTAGCAATGGCGGATCTACATAACAAATGGGTGGTTTCGAGTTTCAAAATTATAGTGCATGATATATAAAAAATATTAGAGGGAACCACCTTATAAATTATGAAGGAACCACTCCATTAACAGAATGAACGCTAGTCTAGTTGGTTAGTTGTTGGTTTTGTAAACCGAAGGTCACATGTTTGACTCTGCATACCAGCAATTTTTTTGAACTTTTTTTTTAAAAAAAAATCAGCCTTATATTATACACTATAATTGTTCTTGATGTTAATTGTTAAGTTATTTATTAAATTTTAGTTATAATTTGTTAATTTTAATTTGTTAGTTTGTTAGTTTTTAATTTGTTGGGTTGTAATTGTTGATAAAGGAACTCATATACATAAAAAAAACAATATAAAATCCGATTACATGCTTTGGCTAGACTTATTAAAGCATTGATGAATGGTTCGTTAACTTTCGTGGTCATTGTAAAGACTATTGTATTATATCATGTGTTTTTTAATTTATAATGACGGTGTATTTTCTATTATTTTATTGTACTTTATTATGTAATGAATTTTTCCCAAACCATCGAACTTACCCGAACCTCGAACCGACCCGGAATTTTTTATGCCCGAATCTATGAAATTGAAGCATCTAAACGGGTTATGACCCGTGTAATATAAACGGGTTAAATGAGCTATTCATTCAGTAATCAAGTAATCTGGTGGTTTTAGAGGGGTTGGGGAGCGATGCGAGAGCGACACATATGATTTTATGGTAGGTAATTATATAGATAGTTAGATGTAGTTTGGGTAAATAACATATTTGGATACTAATGTCCAGGGTATACCTTAGCGCTCGGGAGCTTTAATGCTGTGTTGGCAAGGAATAAATGGTTTAGGGAAACCAACAGCACCGCTTCATAAGACCAAGGCAAAGAAAAAGGGAATTAGTTTAATTTATGAAAATTTATTTTTATTATTGGAAATAATAATTTTTTACAAAAAAAAAATATTAATATATAAAAAGTAATTTAATTGAATAGTTAATTATAGAGGTATATGATGATGTGGCAGTTTTTAAAGGTTTGTTGTCGTAGAAGAAATTGAAGATTTTTTAACAAAGTTTGAAATCTGATGTGAAGCTAATATGTGGTTTGCGAAAATTTTTTGTTGTGGAAGCTCTTAAAGTTAGGCGGAGTGAAATGGGGTAAAGTATGTGATGTGACGCCTATGTGAAGTTAAGGAACGTGAATTTATACCCCATGGCCTAATGTTCAAAGTAACAGGTTTGGGTTTTAATTAAACTTGTAACAAGTTTGAGAGTATAACCTTAACTTCCATTAATTTTTCTGTTAAGTTTAGGTAATATGAGCATAATTCCCTTATATAACCAAATGAAACTGTAATTAACCTTTTTAGTTACGCGCAGTGTAATTAACTTGAGCATTAATAAAGTTAAAAATATAAATAAATTAATAAAAATATATGTGAACCAAAAACAACAGGCTCGGTTCAGTAAAACATACCCGCTATAAGACGGTTAGATTCTTGTTCTTTTCATATTTATGCTTGATTTATAATTTATTAATTTCTATTTTGCATTTTTTTTTATTTTGTAGGACAATTACAAAGGTTGATCAAGATGGCGACAACGAACTAAAAGAAAGTCTTCAAGATGCCAAGTTTAGACAGTTAACTAGGAAGAAGAATAAAACAATAGAAGAAATGATGAAAGAGTTTGATAATGATGGTGATGGTAAAATAACCATGGATGAGTTTGTAGACGGATTCAAAAAATGGCTCGATGTGACCAAAAGTGAAGAACATATAGATAATAAAGATCCGGATATCTGAAATTATAAAACAAGTCCAATGTTTCCCATTAGATATCTTTTACAACGCCAGACTTTTCTCTCTCTCCCTAATTTTGCACATTCACTTCTCTTTTTGTAATAATGTTTTTACGTACGGTGAACAATATGTTTTTAAAACAGTAAACTGAAGTTGTTGGAATTGGAAAGTATTCCATCACATTTTGTGTTTGTTTGTCTAAGGATGGAATTGGAAATATTAGAAATCGTTCCATCAAATTCCCTCAATCTAAAATTTTATATTTCCTTTACTAAAATGTTGGTATTTGGCGGTTGCTCAACACCAAGTTGGTGAATTGGTGGTCACATGTAGTAGGGGTGTGTATGGGTCGATTTGGGGCGGTACTAGGCCAAACATATAATCATAATATGTCAGTTAATAAACAACTATAACAATAACCGATCGTTATTGCGGTTTCGGTTAATCGGTTTTGAAGATTATAATGACTCGGTTATGGGTCGGTTAATCGTTACTAAAACAATGTAATCGAACCTAAAATTTTGGTACTAACTATTACCAAAAAAATTAAAAATTAAATATGACATGACATAGCTCAACAAAATATATAATCCATAATATTAATCATATATATTCAAACAAACGATAAATGGATTAAGTTTTTAGTCCAAATTAAATCATATAGTCTAAAAATTGAGAGAATTATTAGTTTATTACATTCTTTAATTTTCTTCAAATTTTCAACAACTTGTTCTAATTATACTTTATAAAGTTGAGAATTTTGTAAAATGGGTGGTTCGGTTTTGGCGGGTTTGAATTTATCTTTAACCAAAACCGACCAATATTTGGCGGTTTTCAAAAATTCATTAAACCGACCCACCGTTTATGTCGGTTATTGGTTAAAATCAATTCGGTTATGTCGGTTATGGTTTGGTTAATTTGCACACCGCTAGACTCACACCCACTAGTCTTCCTTATTTGTATAAAAAGAAACTAGTTGCACATGTTTTTTTTTTCGTATTCAAGGCTGCTTACATTCAACATAGTTCGAATATATCGAAATCTTCAAAGGTGGGCAAGCTGGTCAACACTAAACGTTGTTTATTCTTACACTAGCTACCAAGGGGGTGTTTGGTACAGAGAATTGGGGGATGAGAAATGGAAATGGAAACAATTCTCTTGTTTGTTTACGAAAGAAAGAGGTGGAAATTGAAATAAACCATTTCCATTTCCCTGATTTCTTTTCTCTAAAAAAAGCGGAGAAATCATTTCTCTAGGTTTCATTTCTCACTTCCATTCTCTTCCTTTTCACTTCTATCACCTTCCTCCTTCAGAGCACCGCCCCTGTTTGCCTACTGTTGTCGGGTTCAATTTCTGAACCCTAGGGTTTAGGACTCCACAGCCTTTATAATCTCTTTCAGCAGCCGTAGCCGACCTGCTCTCGCTTGCGTTTCTTTAATCTTACAGCAGCAGGTATTATTCATCTACATCTCTTCTGAATCTGCTCTTAGCTCATTGTATCCACCTTTATTTGCATAATAAACTTCGAATCCTTTTAATCTATCATTTTTCTACAAAATAAGGATTTGAATCGGTGTAATATGCAATTGATGTGTCGATAGATTAGATTTGTTTGAATTCATGATTTGATTGTGATTGAATATCTGGACAGCTGAATTTTGAAATATGGTTTAGAGTAATTATTTGGCTTTATTTAGGTTAGGTTTTGATTATGACGATGTGTTCAGGAAATATATCTGCAGATTAATGCATTTCAATAGATTTTAGATGCTTTTTTTTGGTCTATGATAATTAAATAAAGATTAGTTATTTGATGTTTTGGTGTAAATTTTTATGAAACAAAAAGGAATGCAGTAAAAAGAATGATTTTAATCAGCAAGTGAAAGCAACAGTTTTAATATGATATTCATTTTGTGTATATTTTGCTTGCATATTTTTCGTGTTCATAAGAAATGGTTTAACTTCATGTATTTGCTTCTGCTTGTAAAGTTTTGTTTACACAAGTTTTCTTAATGCAAATGATTTGCTGCATAGAATCAACTGCTTAATTTTGCGTGCTTATTTTAGTTGCTTGTGTTGTAAAACTTTTACCATAATATTTCTTTCCCTAATTTTAATAATGGTTCGCTTTGTGGCAATCATACTCGAATTTTGCACTTTAGCTTTAGCTCAATTTTGAGTTCTGTGTAGTTTCTTTTCTTTCACTTTAGCTCAATTTTGCACTTTAATTTGCTGCATTTTGGTGTGCACTTTGGCTTCGTTTTTGCATTAATTTACCTGCAATCTCTCGTGAGGTCTAGTTTAGTGTATAATAGGAACTATGAACTCTTTTGATTTGTTATATATATGAGGTCTAGTTTGTTTTTCTTGAATTTTCTTATATTTTTATGTGTAGATGGCAAGATCACCTTCCAGACAAAGAATAGTTGCCATAGGTGCATTTTATGTCACTTATGTTACGATTCGTTGGTGGATGTTGTGTACTTATCATTTGCGTCGGTCGATTGAGTCAATGACTTTACGTAAAAAATATTTAATGAGTTACCATAATAGGCGTGAAAACATGGTGAGGATGGTTTATGAAAGTGATGTTACGAGTGTTGTTAACATAAGAATGAATATACATGCATTTACAACACTTTGTGATATGCTAGAAACTAGAGGGGGACTAAAGAATAGTAAAAACATGCTAGTCGATGAGCAAGTTGCTATGTTTTTACATATCCTTGCTCATAATGCAAAGAATAGGATACTAGTCAACAGATTTCATCGGTCCGGGGAAACTGTAAGTCGGTATTTCAAGTTAGTCTTAAATGCTATATGTCGATTACACAAAGAACTCTACAAGTCACCCGTGCCAGTGCCAGATAATGAAACTGATGAAAGATGGAAATGGTTTAAGGTTAGTCAAACACATTTTTTATTAAAGATATTTTTTGCTAACATACATTAGTAAGTAATGATTTCTTTTAACTCAGGGTTGCTTAGGAGCATTAGATGGAACATACATTAAAGTTAAAGTCCCTGCTATTGATAGAAAACCATATAGGACAAGAAAAGGGCAGATTTGTACTAACGTACTCGGAGTATGTACGAGAGACCTTTTATTTACGTATGTCTTAGCGGGTTGGGAGGGTTCTGCAGCTGATAGTAGAGTTTTGCGTGATGCAATCAGTAGACCCAATGGTCTTAAAATAACTCCGGGTATGTGATAGGCAATTTTCAAAGAATATACATAGATTTAAGTATGATAATTAACATAGAGTTTATGGTTAATTGTAGGAACATACTACCTTTGTGATGCCGGTTATACAAATGGTGAAGGATTTTTAACTCCATATCGAGGTCAACGTTATCATCTTAACGATTGGTCTCGTCCTCCTACGAATGCTAAGGAGTTCTTTAATATGAGACATTCATCGGCCAGGAATGTTATAGAAAGATGTTTCGGAATGATTAAAGATAGATGGGCTATTTTGCGTGATAACTCATATCATCCCATAGAGTCCATGCCACGTATCATCATTGCTTGTTGTTTATTGCACAATTTCATACGAACAACAATGAGTGAAGACCCTCTTGATAACGAAATCCCAGTAAATCACACACAACCTGCAAATGACCATGACAATGTTATTTCTATGATCGAGCCCTCACAAGAATGGACCGATCGTAGAGACCTTCTTGCTAATGAAATGTTTAATAGTTGGACTGCGATGCGTGCGCAGCGTGCCAACAATGTTTCTTAATTATGTTTGACAATTATGTACTTTTTATTTGTAGAACCAAGGATGTTTCTTATTAATGTTTATTTATGCACTTTATTTGTTTCTTATTAATGTTTCTTGTTATATTTGTATTTGTAGTTACATGAATTATGATTTTTAATTGTATAATTATGCATTTGTACGTAGACATGGCAGATTCAAATATAGTGAGAGGAGTTACTCGGAGCAAGCATACCTGGACAAATGATGAAGATGCAAAGCTAATTGATGCATTAATGGAGATACATGCATCCGGAAAGTATGCTGGTGCTGACAATGGATTCAAACCAGGTTATTTAAATGGTGTTCAACAATTGCTAGATGTAAGTCTTCCTAACTCTGGCCTCAAAGCAGAACCACATATAAAGTCTAGGATGAAGACATGGAAGACACACTTTAGCATTGTATATGATATGGTGCATACAAGTGGGTTTGGTTGGGATGAACAAAAAAGTTGTATTATTGCCGATGATAGTGTTTGGAATGAATACGTGAAGGTATATTCTAAAAAATATGTTTTTTAGATTTTAAAATTTTAGTCTAATTTATTTGTAATTGTCTTGTAGTCTCACAAAGGTGCTGTGAATTTTCGTGACAAGTCATTTCCTTTCTATGACAAATTGTGTACCATATTCGGTAAGGATAGAGCTACTGGTAGTAAAGCAGTTGACCTTGGAGAAGAAGATGTTGTTCAAGAGACGCAAAAAAGCTCACCTGTTGATATTGAAGACTTTGATTTTGTTGATGAAGCCGTTCCAAATGTTGATAGATCTGAAGGACAAACAGGAAGTGTAACAAGCAAGCGCAAAAGAGGTAGAAGCACGGATGCAGATGAGATATATCGAGTCTTGCAAAGATATCAAGGAAGTTTTGCTTCGATTTGGGGAGATGGTGGGTGAACAACTTAGCAAAGAAGGTATGGAGGCTCGTGAAATCTATGAAAAGGTTAGTGATGAGTTGAAAGCTTTACCAGGTATCACTACGAAAAAACGGTTCAAAGCAGCTCATTTGATTGGTAAAGATGTGGATCTAGGACGTTCTTTTCTTGCGTTGACAATAGAAGAGAAAATTGAGATGGTCGAGTTGTATACCGGTGGTTCAATGGGATAGTTGTGTATGGTTGAAGTATGTTTTATATGTGAATTGGTTTTAACTATGGTTGACGTTTTTTGCTTAAAAACTATGTTTTGTATGTGAATTGGTTTGATCAATGCATATTTTGGTTGGAATTTATGCATCTTTTTATATGTTTTTTATTTTTTAATAAATATTTGTTATGAAAAAAATATTTGTGCTAATGATAAAGTTGATATAATTCTCTGTTTATTTCCTATGTACCAAACAAGAGAAATGATTCTCAGCTATATTTCTCTACTGAAATCTCTGTACTACCAAACAGAACAGTCAATTCTCATTCTCCAGACCAATTCCCTTTCTCTGCAATTACATTTCTCTATTCCATTTCTCTACAATTCCATTCTCTGTACCAAACACCCCCCAAATATAATTAAGGCAACTTTCAAAATTATCCATATGGGAATCAGAAACGTATGCAAAGGCAGACTATTTCAACTTGACAATTTGGCATATTATAGAGAGAAGTATATGATTTATATTGACAACTGGCCGGCTAGTAGTTGGTAGTGATGATGTCTGTCTATTGTCAAATTATTTTTGTTAACTAGATATGTTTTTAGATACATCCCCCTATCAAGCTCTTACATTATAACACTTTGGAGTTCTCACTTTTTGCTCTCAAACCATGGCTCACATGAAACAGTTTGAACACCTCAAAATACGAGTAGATGTTATAAAATCAGCAACCAACGACTTCGCCGATGAAAGTTGCATTGGGAGAGGAGGTTTTGGGAGCGTGTACAAGGGAAAGTTAGCCAACCACATGGTGGTTGCTTTCAAGCGTTTAAATCCTGAATTCGGGCAAGGAGACGCCGAGTTTTGGAAGGAGGTG
The DNA here is from genome assembly GCF_021521415.1 of Bidens hawaiensis. Lineage (NCBI taxonomy): Eukaryota > Viridiplantae > Streptophyta > Magnoliopsida > Asterales > Asteraceae > Bidens > Bidens hawaiensis. The sequence continues at coordinate 167,072 of NW_027493914.1, forward strand.
ATGATGCTTTCACAATACAAGCATGAGAATATTGTCTCTCTCTTGGGGTTTTGTGATGATTATGGCGAGAAGATCCTCGTGTACCCGTACGCACCTAACGGAAGCCTTGACAAACATCTTAACAATGATAATCTAAAATGGATTGCACGCCTTAAGATATGCATCGGGGCGGCTCAAGAATTGGCATATCTTCACAGTGCGGCCGGGAGCCAGCAAAGAGTATTACATCGTGATATCAAGAGTTCCAATATTCTATTAGATGAAGATTGGAATGCCAAGATCTCCGATTTTGGTCTCTCTAAGCTTGGACCGGCTAATCAAGAATACACGTTTCTTATCTCCAAAGCTGTAGGGACGCTTGGGTATTGCGATCCGCTTTACGCAGAATCCGGGTTCTTAACAAAAGAGTCAGATGTTTACTCTTTTGGCGTTGTGTTGTTTGAAGTGTTGTGTGGGAGGTCATGCATAGACAACGAAAACAATACTCATCCATATTTAATAGAATTGGCGCGGAAGTCCTACCTGAATAACTCAATGAAAGAAATTGTTTGTGGTAATATAAAGGACGAGATAAATCCAGACTCGTTGCATGTGTTTGCGACAGTTGCTTACAAGTGCTTAAAGAGAAACCGTGATGAACGCCCGTTAATGAGTGACGTTTCATAGGCACTTGAGACCGCGCTCCACTATCAAGTAAACAGTCATTTTTAACAAGAACTTGTTTGGTTTTTGATCATAATTAGAAAAATTCACAAATGTATCAGAGTAGGGAGTTGGAAATAATTTCCAACTTAATAGGCCCGTCACGTGTAGGTGACCAGGTTGAACCTATTGGGCCCGTGGGATTTATTAATATGTAATGGGTTTATGGGGTTACAATTATGGTTTATTATATTTGGTAATGTCTTCGCTAGCAAGTTAGGTTAGTCTATATAAACCGAGTTATGGTTAGGCATTACCGAGGGTGAACAAGATGTAACCGAGTTAGGGTTCATCAAGAATCAAACCGAGTTAGAGTTTGATAGAGTTGTAATAGTTTTTAGAGTGAGATTTTCTGATTATTAATTAAACGAGAGTTATTCGTTTAGTTGGTGTTTGATTATTGATACGGGACTTGAAGGGACACATGAGATCGGTATTGTACCAAAAAAATTCCAAAACTGAAAACGAGTGAAAGTATAAACCAAATACGTCATACTGATTTTGTCAGTTCGAAAGTATAAACCAAATGCTCATCTTTATTTAAGAGCATGTAATCCCTTACTAGTTACTAACGATTACTATTTTCTTCAGGTCAGTGCAGTGGGTAAACGACCATACCGATCAGTTCAATCGTTGAAGGACTTATATCAGGTACTTAAAACTAGAAAGTTTGCATCAACAAAAATATGTCCATTGAATTCTGAAATTTTCCCTATATATATTTATTCTCAGATTATCCAGCCATGGGTTGAGAGCAAAAGGAAAGAAAGAATAGATGATGAAGATCCTCATATTTGAAATAAGACACGTCCAAAGCTTTCCATTAGATAACTTTATAATGAGCATTCTCATCCTATTCTCTATCCCTAAATTCAAAATTACACTAAAACACGTTACATTTTCTCTCTTATTTTTAATTAAATAATATTTTTATACATTTATCATTACCATTTCTCTTTCTTTCACTCACAACCAATTTCAAAATATATTAAAAAATTATAGGGGTGAACGGTAGTTTTTCAAATATACAGAAAATTATTGTGTTTTCTAAAATATAAAAGCTCTTCACTCACAACACCATTAATCACTCTCTAAATTATAAAAATATCACTCACATAAAATAGAGAATTGGATGAGAATGCTCTTATAATGCACGCCAAAATTTTATGAGGGGTTTTGGGTTTGGATTACTATTATTTATTTATATTTATATGCATTCTGAGTTTTATTGATGTTTCAGTTCATTAGAATTAGCAGCTAAAATGGAGAGAGTTATAAAAAAAATTCGTAGATGTGGCTTCATGATACGGTTTATTTGACACAACTATAAATCTCTCAAAAATACCAAAAAAGAAAGAAAGAAAACCAAATAATTATTCATTGATTAAAATATAATGACAGTTTACAGGATATATAGGCAACAACAAAAATAAAAATAAACTAGAAACGATTTGAAATTCAAAAATAAGTTACAACAAATGAAAGTAAATTGTTGATAATCTTGATAGAGATCCTTCCATATCTTTGATTTAATCTTCATAATAATTAATAAGCAGGTCTTTTAATTACCCAGTTGGACCGGGTAACTAGCAATGGGGGATCTACATAACAAATGGGTGGTTTCGAGTTTCAAAATTATAGTGCATGATATATAAAAAATATTAGAGGGAACCACCTTATAAATTATGAAGGAATCACTCCATTAACAGAATGAATGCTAGTCTAGTTGGTTAGTTGTTGGTTTTGTAAACCAAAGGTCACATGTTTGACTCTGCATACCAGCGATTTTTTTGAACTTTTTTTTTAAAAAAAATCAGCCTTATATTATACACTATAATTGTTCTTGATGTTGTTAATTGTTAAGTTATTTATTAAATTTTAGTTATAATTTGTTAATTTAAATTTGTTAGTTTGTTAGTTTTTAATTTGTTGGGTTGTAATTGTTGATAAAGGAACTCATATACATAAAAAAAACAATATAAAATCCGATTACATGCTTTGGCTAGACTTATTAAAGCATTGATGAATGGTTCGTTAACTTTCGTGGTCATTGTAAAGACTATCGTATTATATCATGTGTTTTTTAATTTATAATGACGGTGTATTTTCTATTATTTTATTGTACTTTATTATGTAATGAATTTTTCCCAAGCCATCGAACTTACCCGAACCTCGAACCGACCCGGAATTTTTTATGCCCAAATCTATGAAATTGAAGCATCTAAAATTGCTTCGTTAACCCTCGAAATATTTCGACCCCCATGGCCACTGAGTATAAAATAACTTCTTTAACATTTTTGTTTTATTTGTAGAATGTTCTCAATATTCGTACAAATCATGTCTAGAAGCCACCTAAATTTGATTAGAGTTTAAAACGATTGAGACAGCATTCAAATGTAACCGTGTCAAGGTTGACAATTTGGTATTATAGATGGAAGTATATGATTAAATTACATCGACAATTAGCTAGTAGTTGGTAGGTATGCTTCCTATCTATTGTTAAATACATCCTCCTTTCAAGCTCTTCAATTATAAGAATTTGAAGTTCACACTTTTGCTCTCTAACAACTCAAAATAATGGCTCACATCCTCAAAATACACTTAGATGTTATAAACAAAGCAACCAACAACTTCGCCAACGTCAGAGGCGGAGGATTCGGAGGAGCGTACAAGGGAAAGATTGCCGATTTAGACGAGCACGGAATGGTTGCCTTGAAGCGTCTGGATGGTAGATTCGGGCAAGGAGATGCCGAATTTTGGAAGGAGGTAATGATGCTTTCACTTTACAAACATGAGAATATAGTCTCTCTCTCAGGGTTTTGTAATGATATTAAAAAGAGGATCCTCGTGTACTCGTATGCACCTAACGGAAGCCTTAACCGTCATCTAAACAATGATAATTTAAGATGGATTGGACGCCTTAAGATATGCATTGGGGCGGCTCGTGGATTGGTGCACCTTCATAGTGAAAACACGATCCAAGAAAGCGCATTGCATCGTGATTTAAAGAGTCCAATGTTCTATTGGATGAAGATTGGAATGCTAAGATCTCAGATTTTGGTCTCTCCCTTGAATCGGCTTATCAAAAAGACACATATCTTATCTCTGAAGCTTTAACAGCGCATGGGTATCGTTATCCGCTTTACATGGAGACCGGATTCTTAACAAAAGAGTCTAACGTTTACTCTTTCGGCGTTGTGTTGTTTGAAGTGTTGTGTGGGAGGATGTGCATAGACAAGACAAACGACAAACATACAGATTTAATAGAATTGGTGCGAAAGTCCTTCAAAGAAAACACAATAAACGAAATCGTTTATGCTAATATAAAGGATGAAAGCGTTCCCAACTCTTTGTTGGTGTTTGCAAAAATTGCTTATCAGTGTTTGGAGATAGAACGTGAAAAACGTCCGTCAATGAGTGACATTTTGGAGGCACTCAAGAAAGCTCTTCATTGTCAAGTAAGCTAACATTTTTAACCCAAATTTAGAACGATATTGTAACATCCCGCTTTGCATAGATAAATAAAGTATTACTTTATATTTAACGTGTTGTTAAACAAGTAAATTAATAAGATAGACGATCATTTATGTGGGATACATTCAAACATCATTTAAACGAATCGAATCTTGATTATAATACATATATTATGTATGAAGACATTTGAAATAAATCATGAATCTATATTATTCTAAAATTTCCGTATACACATATTTTAGCTACTATTTATTCATATAGATTAGAATATGTACGTGTAAGCTAAAAGAGAATATATGGATAAAATAATCAAATTTAGGATATGGATCAAATTTAGTTCCCATACGTGTATGATTTTAGTTACCACTGAACACATATTCTGACATCTATATATAAGGGAATAATTCTAACTATATATATACACACATGAGCTTTGTCTCACTACAAAATAAGAAAAGAAAAAGAAATTTGAAGGTAACTCATTCAGAGAAAAAGAAGAGAAATAATATTAAACAAAGACTTTGAGTGGAGCTAGTATTTTCTCAGTGGTGTTGACATAGATAACGGTTGCTATGGTTGATTAAATTATGGTGGTATTAGGAGGTTATATATGATTCAAATCGGTTGTGTATGCTAGCTGGGTAGTTATGAGAAACATCATAGAGTGGCAAGCTCAAGTTTTGTAATAAGTTCATCGATAGCAGGTGAATTATTTATCTATATATGTTCATATTTTTATTATTAATATTAATACTAGCTTTAGTCGGATATTAACGAATTATAAGTGCAGTTAAGTTCATCGTAAGGTATTGGTTATTAAATTTAATATATAATATTGGTTATAGGAGATAACAAGAAGTTGACAAGGGGTTCACCTGAGAGGTTCTCTAGACGTCCAGGTGAGTTCATACGACTCTCCATATATGTTATATAATTTGGTCATAAGTTTATTTGGATGATAGAACTTGTGTAAACATGATTTATTTGAATGAGTAATGATAAGTGATCTTATTATAATATATTGGAGAGTATAATTATTGCCACGGGTGTAACGTGGTGGGAGTTAAATCACCATAGTGTGATAATTATTGCCACGGGTGTAACGTGGTGGGGGGTTAAATCACGATAGTGTGATAAATGATTGCCACAGGTGGAATGTGTTGGGAGTAAAATCACCATAGTGTGATAATTATTGTTACGAGTGTAACGTAGTGGGGGAATAAATCACAATTATGTTATAAGAGTAAATTCACGGTTTAAATACTAAATTGCCATGATGAGAATATGGTGGTGGACTATTGGTTATAATTGTGATGAGAAAAATATTATTGTATTCGATAAATGAACTCACGTAGCTTTGCTAATGTTATCGTAAATAATGTTTTTCCGGTAAATCACCGGTGCACAAATAGAAAAGTTTGGCCGAGCCTCGGTATGTTGAAAGATCGAACACTATGTTTATAACCCATGTTTGGATGTATAAATTATGGGTTAATTAAATAAGTTTGATGGTGTAACTTACTTAACGTACGGATTTATATATAATGTGAATTTTGAATATAGTTGTTTTGTCACATTATTTCATTATAACGCTTCCGTTGTTTAAAAAAAAATGGGACCGCTTTTGAATATATTATTAAAATAATAATATAAAAAGACGTTTCAAAATAGGATGTTACAAGTTGGTATTAGAGCAATGGTTTAAGTGAACTAAGTATTTAATAAGAATACTTAGACTTAAATTGTGTGCTCTTGATATGTTGATTAAGCAATGTTCGATCTCAGACTCGGGTGGGGATTGGAATTAAAGTTTAATAAAAAATTCCCTAAACTACATGCATGTAAAAAGATGCATGTTAAGTTGTGTACCTACATGAGTGGTTGTTATTTGTACGTTAAGCTGTTAATTAGCATGATCATGTGCTAAAATGATTATTTGAACCGAAATTTGTGATTTATGGCATAATATGATAACGATAAAATTATATTCGTATAGTGTATGGACAATCACGCCTAGCTAGTGATGATTGTAAATACATGGTACTAATGTGATCTTAGAGTGGTCATATGGCTGCCAAAATGAACAAAGAGTAGGTAAGGTGCATAAAATATATAGGTGATAAGAAAGTTTTATGTATGCTTTTAGTGGGGCTGATAGGATATAAATATTATCCTAAATCTTCGTTGTCATTTCAGTAATAAGAAATGACAAGTTCACGTCATGAGAAAGGAGTAAACGATGGTGATGGAAGTCACCCTCAACATTCGCATACTAGTGCAAGTAGTACTGAGAGACCGATAAGAAATAATTCTCCCCCTTCGCATGTAACAATACCACGTGTTCAAAATGATGAATTCCGGAAATATATTTCTGAAGAGATAGCAAAAGCAATGCAAAATACTCTTCCTTTTATCATTGCTGAAGTAAGCTCTAATATTCGATCCATCGTTAAAGAAGAGTTAGAAGCAGAAAAGAAATCAAATGAGGATGATCCTAAAGATCAATCCGCAGGTGAAGGGTTGGAAAAAGTCAGATGTCCGTACAAGGATTTTTCGGCATGCAATCTTAATCCATTTCTAGGAGCAGCTAATCCAATTGTAAGCCAAAGATGGATAACGGAAATGGAAGGTGCGTTTGACACAAGTCATTGTGCTCCGATAGATAAAGTAATCTATGCGTCAAACTCACTACGAGGCCGAGCAGGGACTGGTGGGAAGTATTAAAGAAAGAAAGAGGTCATGCAGGAATTATGAAAATGACATGGGAAGAGTTTAAAGTGATCTTCCTAAAACATTTCTTTCCACAAGCATCAGTTGAAAGGATTGCTGATGAGTTTCTCCACATGACTCAAACTCATCAAACTGTGGAAGAAATTACCGGAGATTATTTCGATAAACTCCAATTCTGTCCTTTTATAGCAAATGAAAAGATGAGGATTAATCGATATCATCGAATGTTGAAAACGGATATTCGTGAATTCATAAATCCGTCGAAGTGTGAAACTTTAGAAGAAATTATAAACTGGGCACAAAAAAGAGAAACCGAATTAAATCGACAAAAAGCTAGTGGTGAAAAGAGAAAGATAGTGACTTTTAGTACTCCTTCAAAAAAATTAAAGACAAATTTTTCAAAGAAAACGGAGTCACACATGGGAACTCATCATTGCAACACTTGTGGGAAGAATCACCCAGGTGAATGTCGTCTGAAGCAGAACATCTGCTATAGATGTGGAAGGGTAGGTCATACCAGTCCACAATGTTCAAGCCCGATAAATGTGTGTTATTATTGTAATATGCCCGGACACATCAAAAGTGAATGTCCAAAATTACGTAGGGGTGAAGGGAATGGAGTAGATATAAGGCAGACACGGGCAACGGGTGGCGACAAGAAGGATGAAACATCTGGAGTACGTGGAAGAGCCTTTCAGATTACGGCAGAGGAAGCTAAAGTCACACCTGATGTGGTGACAGAGATTTTCTTTATCAACTCTATGCCCGCACATGTGTTATTTGATTTCGGAGCTAGCTATTCGTTTATATCTATGAAGTTTAGCAAAGATTTTACTCACCCAACTACTAAACTAATAAATCCTTTGGAGATAGAAATAGCTGATAGCAAAAGCTTTTTAGTGTTAGATGTGCATCCAAATTGTCGTCTTGAGGTTGAAGGAGAAGTTTATTCTATTGACCTTATTCCTATGATTCTTGGAGAATTCAATGTTGTAATAGGCATGGATTGGTTATCTCGCCATCATGCTGAAATCATATGCCGTCAAAAGATTATCCATCTTTCTGCCCCTAGTGGTAGGCGAATCTCAATTTATGGTGAAAAGAAGGGGAACCTCTCTATTTGCTCGATAATGAAAGCAAAGAAATATTTAAATCATGGGTGTAAGGCGTTCCTAGCCTATGTTGTTGATACGAGTCAAGTAGAGAAAAAGATTGAAAATGTTCCCGTAGTAAATGAATTTCTCGATGTATTTCCAGACGATCTTCCGAGTATACCGCCCGAAAGAGAAGTTGAATTTCGGATTGATCTTGTTGCGGATGCCAAACCAATTGCAAATGCGCCTTATCGCTTAGCCCCCACTGAAATGCAAGAGCTTATGTCTCAGTTGCAGGATCTTCTTGACAAGGGCTTTATTCGCCCTAGCATATCGCCATGGGGTGCACCAATTTTATTTGTTAAGAAGAAAGATGGGAGTATGTGTATGTGTATTGATTATCGTGAATTGAATAAAGTTACCATCAAAAATAGGTATCCATTACCTAGGATTGATGATTTATTTGACCAGCTCCAAGGGGCTAGTTGGTTTTCTAAAATCGATTTGAGGTCCGGTTATCATCAGTTAAAGGTAAGGGATGACGATATTCATAAGACCGCCTTTCGTACAAGGTATGGTCATTATGAATTTGTAGTGATGCCATTTGGCCTTACCAATGCACCAGCTGCATTTATGGATCTTATGAATCGGGTATGTCGACCCATGTTAGATCGATCTGTTATCGTTTTCATTGACGATATTTTGATATATTCACGAAACGAAGTAGATCATGCTCGTCATCTTCGCGAGGTTCTTGAAGTTCTTAGAAAGGAGAAACTTTATGCTAAATTCTCCAAATGTGCTTTTTGGCTTCGAGAGGTGCAATTCCTGGGCCATGTAATAAATTCAAATGGCATTTTAGTTGATCCAGCTAAAGTGGAAGCGGTAATGAAGTGGTCTCCACCAAAGACTCCAACAGAAGTTCGTAGTTTTCTGGGTTTAGCTGGATACTATCGGCGTTTTATTAAGGATTTCTCCAAAATAGCTTCACCGTTGACGAAGCTAACTCGAAAAGATATTAAATTTAATTGGGGAAGTGAACATGATGAAGCATTTCAAATCTTAAAGAAGAAACTGACACAAGCACCAGTATTGGTGTTACCAGAAGGAACAGAAGATCTAGTGGTTTGTTGTGATGCTTCATATTTGGGTTTGGGGTGTGTACTTATGCAGAGAGGTAAAGTTATTGCATATGCCTCTAGACAATTAAAACCCAATGAATTAAGTTATCCAACTCATGACCTAGAATTAGCGGCAGTGGTATTCGCTTTGAAAATATGGAGACATTATTTATACGGGGTGAAATGTACTATCTATACCGACCACAAAAGTCTCAAATATTTCTTTGTTCAGAAAGATTTAAACATGAGGCAAAGGAGATGGTTGGAATTGGTTAAAGATTATGATTGTGAAATCATTTATCAACCAGGAAAAGCAAACGTTGTTGAAGATGCTCTTAGTCGAAACGTGGGGCATCAATCTACTCGACTAAATATTTGATTATGGCGGTAACTTCGAACTTATTTGCAAAGAGCAAGGAAGCTCAAACAGAAGCCTTGAAGAAAGAAAATCTTAAACAAGAAAGAATAGTGGGACATGTAAAAGATCTGAATGAAAATGAAAATGGTGTGAAGACTCGGTATGGTCGAGTATGGATTCCAAACACATGTGATGTGAAGATATTACTTCTTGACGAAGCTCATAAATCAAAATATTCTATTCATCCCGGTGCAACCAAGATGTATCATGATTTACGTGTCGACTATTAGTGGCCCGGTATGAAACGTGATATTGTAAAATACGTCGAAAAATGTTTGACGTGTTTACAAGTGAAGGCGGAACATCAAAAACCCTATGGAAAGGTCCAACCATTAGAAATTCCTAAGTGGAAGTGGGAACATATTGCAATGGATCTAGTAACTAAATTGCCAAAGACGTCAAAGGGTTTTGATGCAATTTGGGTGATTGTAGACCGATTGACCGGAATCATATTCTTCAGAACGTATGGCCGAGGTGTATATGAAGGAAGTGGTGTCAAGACATGAGGTGCCAGTGTCGATTGTGTCCGATAGAGAGACACGATTTACTTCCCGATTCTGGAGAAAATTTCAGGAGGAATTAGTTACTTGTTTATTAATCAGTACAGTATATCACCCACAAACGGATGGTCAAAGTGAACGAACAATACAAACCCTTGAAGATATGTTAAGGGCATGTATTATAGACTTTGGGGGAAATTGGGAAAAATATATACCACTGGTAGAATTTTCCTATAATAATAGTTATCATTCGAGCATAGGAATGCCTCCTTATGAAATGTTATATGTTAGAAAATGTCGAACTCCAATATGTTGGGGAGAGGTTGGTCAACGAGAGCTTGGGAGTAAAGAAATTGTGGCAGTTACGACTGAAAAGATAGACTTGATTCGAACTCATCTTAAAGCTGCCCAGGATAGACAAAAGTCTTATGCTGATAAACGAAGACGGCCGATTGAATTCCAAGTGGGGGATCATATGATGTTAAAAGTCTCCCCGTGGAAAGGTGTAATACGTTTTCGTAAATGAGGGAAATTAAGCCCACGGTTTATTGGTCCTTTTAAGATCTTAGCTCGAGTTGGGAGTGTGGCATACCGTTTAGAATTACCAGATGAGTTAAGTGGGATACACAATACATTCCATGTGTCACATTTAAGAAAATGTTTGGCCAATGAGACTGCATATGTACCATTGAATGACATAGAGGTCGATGATAAGTTGAACTATGTTGAGGAGCCGGTTGTTATAGTTGATGGAAAAGTAAAACAACTCCGCAACAAAGTTGTCAATCAAGTCAAAGTCCAGTGGAAACATAGAAAACGATCTGATTTCACATTGGAATTAGAAAATTAAATGAGGACATACTATCCTCATTTATTTTCTATATAATGTGGTTTCGGGGACGAAACCATAAAAAAGTGGGGGATAGTTGTAACATCCCGCTTTGCATAGATAAATAAAGTATTACTTTATATTTAACGTGTTGTTAAACAAGTAAATTAATAAGATAGACGATCATTTATGTGGGATACATTCAAACATCATTTAAACGAATCGAATCTTGATTATAATACATATATTATGTATGAAGACATTTGAAATAAATCATGAATCTATATTATTCTAAAATTTCCGTATACACATATTTTAGCTACTATTTATTCATATAGATTAGAATATGTACGTGTAAGCTAAAAGAGAATATATGGATAAAATAATCAAATTTAGGATATGGATCAAATTTAGTTCCCATACGTGTATGATTTTAGTTACCACTGAACACATATTCTGACATCTATATATAAGGGAATAATTCTAACTATATATATACACACATGAGCTTTGTCTCACTACAAAATAAGAAAAGAAAAAGAAATTTGAAGGTAACTCATTCAGAGAAAAAGAAGAGAAATAATATTAAACAAAGACTTTGAGTGGAGCTAGTATTTTCTCAGTGGTGTTGACATAGATAACGGTTGCTATGGTTGATTAAATTATGGTGGTATTAGGAGGTTATATATGATTCAAATCGGTTGTGTATGCTAGCTGGGTAGTTATGAGAAACATCATAGAGTGGCAAGCTCAAGTTTTGTAATAAGTTCATCGATAGCAGGTGAATTATTTATCTATATATGTTCATATTTTTATTATTAATATTAATACTAGCTTTAGTCGGATATTAACGAATTATAAGTGCAGTTAAGTTCATCGTAAGGTATTGGTTATTAAATTTAATATATAATATTGGTTATAGGAGATAACAAGAAGTTGACAAGGGGTTCACCTGAGAGGTTCTCTAGACGTCCAGGTGAGTTCATACGACTCTCCATATATGTTATATAATTTGGTCATAAGTTTATTTGGATGATAGAACTTGTGTAAACATGATTTATTTGAATGAGTAATGATAAGTGATCTTATTATAATATATTGGAGAGTATAATTATTGCCACGGGTGTAACGTGGTGGGAGTTAAATCACCATAGTGTGATAATTATTGCCACGGGTGTAACGTGGTGGGGGGTTAAATCACGATAGTGTGATAAATGATTGCCACAGGTGGAATGTGTTGGGAGTAAAATCACCATAGTGTGATAATTATTGTTACGAGTGTAACGTAGTGGGGGAATAAATCACAATTATGTTATAAGAGTAAATTCACGGTTTAAATACTAAATTGCCATGATGAGAATATGGTGGTGGACTATTGGTTATAATTGTGATGAGAAAAATATTATTGTATTCGATAAATGAACTCACGTAGCTTTGCTAATGTTATCGTAAATAATGTTTTTCCGGTAAATCACCGGTGCACAAATAGAAAAGTTTGGCCGAGCCTCGGTATGTTGAAAGATCGAACACTATGTTTATAACCCATGTTTGGATGTATAAATTATGGGTTAATTAAATAAGTTTGATGGTGTAACTTACTTAACGTACGGATTTATATATAATGTGAATTTTGAATATAGTTGTTTTGTCACATTATTTCATTATAACGCTTCCGTTGTTTAAAAAAAAATGGGACCGCTTTTGAATATATTATTAAAATAATAATATAAAAAGACGTTTCAAAATAGGATGTTACAAGTTGGTATTAGAGCAATGGTTTAAGTGAACTAAGTATTTAATAAGAATACTTAGACTTAAATTGTGTGCTCTTGATATGTTGATTAAGCAATGTTCGATCTCAGACTCGGGTGGGGATTGGAATTAAAGTTTAATAAAAAATTCCCTAAACTACATGCATGTAAAAAGATGCATGTTAAGTTGTGTACCTACATGAGTGGTTGTTATTTGTACGTTAAGCTGTTAATTAGCATGATCATGTGCTAAAATGATTATTTGAACCGAAATTTGTGATTTATGGCATAATATGATAACGATAAAATTATATTCGTATAGTGTATGGACAATCACGCCTAGCTAGTGATGATTGTAAATACATGGTACTAATGTGATCTTAGAGTGGTCATATGGCTGCCAAAATGAACAAAGAGTAGGTAAGGTGCATAAAATATATAGGTGATAAGAAAGTTTTATGTATGCTTTTAGTGGGGCTGATAGGATATAAATATTATCCTAAATCTTCGTTGTCATTTCAGTAATAAGAAATGACAAGTTCACGTCATGAGAAAGGAGTAAACGATGGTGATGGAAGTCACCCTCAACATTCGCATACTAGTGCAAGTAGTACTGAGAGACCGATAAGAAATAATTCTCCCCCTTCGCATGTAACAATACCACGTGTTCAAAATGATGAATTCCGGAAATATATTTCTGAAGAGATAGCAAAAGCAATGCAAAATACTCTTCCTTTTATCATTGCTGAAGTAAGCTCTAATATTCGATCCATCGTTAAAGAAGAGTTAGAAGCAGAAAAGAAATCAAATGAGGATGATCCTAAAGATCAATCCGCAGGTGAAGGGTTGGAAAAAGTCAGATGTCCGTACAAGGATTTTTCGGCATGCAATCTTAATCCATTTCTAGGAGCAGCTAATCCAATTGTAAGCCAAAGATGGATAACGGAAATGGAAGGTGCGTTTGACACAAGTCATTGTGCTCCGATAGATAAAGTAATCTATGCGTCAAACTCACTACGAGGCCGAGCAGGGACTGGTGGGAAGTATTAAAGAAAGAAAGAGGTCATGCAGGAATTATGAAAATGACATGGGAAGAGTTTAAAGTGATCTTCCTAAAACATTTCTTTCCACAAGCATCAGTTGAAAGGATTGCTGATGAGTTTCTCCACATGACTCAAACTCATCAAACTGTGGAAGAAATTACCGGAGATTATTTCGATAAACTCCAATTCTGTCCTTTTATAGCAAATGAAAAGATGAGGATTAATCGATATCATCGAATGTTGAAAACGGATATTCGTGAATTCATAAATCCGTCGAAGTGTGAAACTTTAGAAGAAATTATAAACTGGGCACAAAAAAGAGAAACCGAATTAAATCGACAAAAAGCTAGTGGTGAAAAGAGAAAGATAGTGACTTTTAGTACTCCTTCAAAAAAATTAAAGACAAATTTTTCAAAGAAAACGGAGTCACACATGGGAACTCATCATTGCAACACTTGTGGGAAGAATCACCCAGGTGAATGTCGTCTGAAGCAGAACATCTGCTATAGATGTGGAAGGGTAGGTCATACCAGTCCACAATGTTCAAGCCCGATAAATGTGTGTTATTATTGTAATATGCCCGGACACATCAAAAGTGAATGTCCAAAATTACGTAGGGGTGAAGGGAATGGAGTAGATATAAGGCAGACACGGGCAACGGGTGGCGACAAGAAGGATGAAACATCTGGAGTACGTGGAAGAGCCTTTCAGATTACGGCAGAGGAAGCTAAAGTCACACCTGATGTGGTGACAGAGATTTTCTTTATCAACTCTATGCCCGCACATGTGTTATTTGATTTCGGAGCTAGCTATTCGTTTATATCTATGAAGTTTAGCAAAGATTTTACTCACCCAACTACTAAACTAATAAATCCTTTGGAGATAGAAATAGCTGATAGCAAAAGCTTTTTAGTGTTAGATGTGCATCCAAATTGTCGTCTTGAGGTTGAAGGAGAAGTTTATTCTATTGACCTTATTCCTATGATTCTTGGAGAATTCAATGTTGTAATAGGCATGAATTGGTTATCTCGCCATCATGCTGAAATCATATGCCGTCAAAAGATTATCCATCTTTCTGCCCCTAGTGGTAGGCGAATCTCAATTTATGGTGAAAAGAAGGGGAACCTCTCTATTTGCTCGATAATGAAAGCAAAGAAATATTTAAATCATGGGTGTAAGGCGTTCCTAGCCTATGTTGTTGATACGAGTCAAGTAGAGAAAAAGATTGAAAATGTTCCCGTAGTAAATGAATTTCTCGATGTATTTCCAGACGATCTTCCGAGTATACCGCCCGAAAGAGAAGTTGAATTTCGGATTGATCTTGTTGCGGATGCCAAACCAATTGCAAATGCGCCTTATCGCTTAGCCCCCACTGAAATGCAAGAGCTTATGTCTCAGTTGCAGGATCTTCTTGACAAGGGCTTTATTCGCCCTAGCATATCGCCATGGGGTGCACCAATTTTATTTGTTAAGAAGAAAGATGGGAGTATGTGTATGTGTATTGATTATCGTGAATTGAATAAAGTTACCATCAAAAATAGGTATCCATTACCTAGGATTGATGATTTATTTGACCAGCTCCAAGGGGCTAGTTGGTTTTCTAAAATCGATTTGAGGTCCGGTTATCATCAGTTAAAGGTAAGGGATGACGATATTCATAAGACCGCCTTTCGTACAAGGTATGGTCATTATGAATTTGTAGTGATGCCATTTGGCCTTACCAATGCACCAGCTGCATTTATGGATCTTATGAATCGGGTATGTCGACCCATGTTAGATCGATCTGTTATCGTTTTCATTGACGATATTTTGATATATTCACGAAACGAAGTAGATCATGCTCGTCATCTTCGCGAGGTTCTTGAAGTTCTTAGAAAGGAGAAACTTTATG
This sequence comes from Bidens hawaiensis, assembly GCF_021521415.1. Taxonomy (NCBI): domain Eukaryota; kingdom Viridiplantae; phylum Streptophyta; class Magnoliopsida; order Asterales; family Asteraceae; genus Bidens; species Bidens hawaiensis. The sequence continues at coordinate 182,625 of NW_027493914.1, forward strand.
CTAAATTCTCCAAATGTGCTTTTTGGCTTCGAGAGGTGCAATTCCTGGGCCATGTAATAAATTCAAATGGCATTTTAGTTGATCCAGCTAAAGTGGAAGCGGTAATGAAGTGGTCTCCACCAAAGACTCCAACAGAAGTTCGTAGTTTTCTGGGTTTAGCTGGATACTATCGGCGTTTTATTAAGGATTTCTCCAAAATAGCTTCACCGTTGACGAAGCTAACTCGAAAAGATATTAAATTTAATTGGGGAAGTGAACATGATGAAGCATTTCAAATCTTAAAGAAGAAACTGACACAAGCACCAGTATTGGTGTTACCAGAAGGAACAGAAGATCTAGTGGTTTGTTGTGATGCTTCATATTTGGGTTTGGGGTGTGTACTTATGCAGAGAGGTAAAGTTATTGCATATGCCTCTAGACAATTAAAACCCAATGAATTAAGTTATCCAACTCATGACCTAGAATTAGCGGCAGTGGTATTCGCTTTGAAAATATGGAGACATTATTTATACGGGGTGAAATGTACTATCTATACCGACCACAAAAGTCTCAAATATTTCTTTGTTCAGAAAGATTTAAACATGAGGCAAAGGAGATGGTTGGAATTGGTTAAAGATTATGATTGTGAAATCATTTATCAACCAGGAAAAGCAAACGTTGTTGAAGATGCTCTTAGTCGAAACGTGGGGCATCAATCTACTCGACTAAATATTTGATTATGGCGGTAACTTCGAACTTATTTGCAAAGAGCAAGGAAGCTCAAACAGAAGCCTTGAAGAAAGAAAATCTTAAACAAGAAAGAATAGTGGGACATGTAAAAGATCTGAATGAAAATGAAAATGGTGTGAAGACTCGGTATGGTCGAGTATGGATTCCAAACACATGTGATGTGAAGATATTACTTCTTGACGAAGCTCATAAATCAAAATATTCTATTCATCCCGGTGCAACCAAGATGTATCATGATTTACGTGTCGACTATTAGTGGCCCGGTATGAAACGTGATATTGTAAAATACGTCGAAAAATGTTTGACGTGTTTACAAGTGAAGGCGGAACATCAAAAACCCTATGGAAAGGTCCAACCATTAGAAATTCCTAAGTGGAAGTGGGAACATATTGCAATGGATCTAGTAACTAAATTGCCAAAGACGTCAAAGGGTTTTGATGCAATTTGGGTGATTGTAGACCGATTGACCGGAATCATATTCTTCAGAACGTATGGCCGAGGTGTATATGAAGGAAGTGGTGTCAAGACATGAGGTGCCAGTGTCGATTGTGTCCGATAGAGAGACACGATTTACTTCCCGATTCTGGAGAAAATTTCAGGAGGAATTAGTTACTTGTTTATTAATCAGTACAGTATATCACCCACAAACGGATGGTCAAAGTGAACGAACAATACAAACCCTTGAAGATATGTTAAGGGCATGTATTATAGACTTTGGGGGAAATTGGGAAAAATATATACCACTGGTAGAATTTTCCTATAATAATAGTTATCATTCGAGCATAGGAATGCCTCCTTATGAAATGTTATATGTTAGAAAATGTCGAACTCCAATATGTTGGGGAGAGGTTGGTCAACGAGAGCTTGGGAGTAAAGAAATTGTGGCAGTTACGACTGAAAAGATAGACTTGATTCGAACTCATCTTAAAGCTGCCCAGGATAGACAAAAGTCTTATGCTGATAAACGAAGACGGCCGATTGAATTCCAAGTGGGGGATCATATGATGTTAAAAGTCTCCCCGTGGAAAGGTGTAATACGTTTTCGTAAACGAGGGAAATTAAGCCCACGGTTTATTGGTCCTTTTAAGATCTTAGCTCGAGTTGGGAGTGTGGCATACCGTTTAGAATTACCAGATGAGTTAAGTGGGATACACAATACATTCCATGTGTCACATTTAAGAAAATGTTTGGCCAATGAGACTGCATATGTACCATTGAATGACATAGAGGTCGATGATAAGTTGAACTATGTTGAGGAGCCGGTTGTTATAGTTGATGGAAAAGTAAAACAACTCCGCAACAAAGTTGTCAATCAAGTCAAAGTCCAGTGGAAACATAGAAAACGATCTGATTTCACATTGGAATTAGAAAATTAAATGAGGACATACTATCCTCATTTATTTTCTATATAATGTGGTTTCGGGGACGAAACCATAAAAAAGTGGGGGATAGTTGTAACATCCCGCTTTGCATAGATAAATAAAGTATTACTTTATATTTAGCGTGTTGTTAAACAAGTAAATTAATAAGATAGGCGATCATTTAAGTGGGATACATTCAAACATCATTTAAGCGAATCGACTTTTGATTATAATACATATATTATGTATGAAGACATTTGAAATAAATCATGAATCTATATTATTCTAAAATTTCCGTATACACATATTTTAGCTACTATTTATTCATATAGATTAGAACATGTACGTGTAAGCTAAAAGAGAATATATGGATAAAAAAATCAAATTTAGGATATGGATCAAATTTAGTTCCCATACGTGTATGATTTTAGTTACCACTGAACACATATTCTGACATCTATATATAAGGGAATAATTCTAACTATATATATACACACATGAGCTTTGTCTCACTACAAAATAAGAAAAGAAAAAGAAATTTGAAGGTAACTCATTCAGAGAAAAAGAAGAGAAATAATATTAAACAAAGACTTTGAGTGGAGCTAGTATTTTCTCAGTGGTGTTGACATAGATAACGGTTGCTATGGTTGATTAAATTATGGTGGTATTAGGAGGTTATATATGATTCAAATCGGTTGTGTATGCTAGCTGGGTAGTTATGAGAAACATCATAGAGTGGCAAGCTCAAGTTTTGTAATAAGTTCATCGATAGCAGGTGAATTATTTATCTATATATGTTCATATTTTTATTATTAATATTAATACTAGCTTTAGTCGGATATTAACGAATTATAAGTGCAGTTAAGTTCATCGTAAGGTATTGGTTATTAAATTTAATATATAATATTGGTTATAGGAGATAACAAGAAGTTGACAAGGGGTTCACCTGAGAGGTTCTCTAGATGTCCAGGTGAGTTCATACGACTCTCCATATATTTTATATAATTTGGTCATAAGTTTATTTGGATGATAGAACTTGTGTAAACATGATTTATTTGAATGAGTAATGATAAGTGATCTTATTATAATATATTGGAGAGTATAATTATTGCCACGGGTGTAACGTGGTGGGAGTTAAATCACCATAGTGTGATAATTATTGCCACGGGTGTAACGTGGTGGGGGTTAAATCACGATAGTGTGATAAATGATTGCCACAGGTGGAATGTGGTGGGAGTAAAATCACCATAGTGTGATAATTATTGTTACGAGTGTAACGTAGTGGGGAATAAATCACAATTATGTTATAAGAGTAAATTCACGGTTTAAATATTAAATTGCCATGATGAGAATATGATGGTGGACTATTGGTTATAATTGTGATGAGAAAAACATTATTGTATCTCGATAAATGAACTCACTTAGCTTTGCTAATGTTATCGTAAATAATGTTTTTCAGGTAAATCAGCGGTGCAAAAATAGAAAAGTTTGGCCGAGCCTCGGTATGTTGAAAGATCGAACACTATGTTTATAACCCATGTTTGGATGTATAAATTATGGGTTAATTAAATATGTTTGATGGTGTAACTTAATCAACGTATCGGATTTATATATAATGTGAATTTTGAATATAAATGTTTTGTCACATTATTTCATTATAACGCTTCCGTTGTTTAAAAAAAATGGGACCGCTTTTGAATATATTATTAAAATAATAATATAAAAAGACGTTTCAAAATAGGATGTTACAGATACCCTATGAAAGTTCTTGCTAACATTAATTGCTTCCTTCAGGAATATGTCATAAACGATCAAGTTGAGGATCACGCTAAGTAAGTATGATGTACTCATATTTATTTTTATTGCATAAAACTGTTAGGGATTCGGGTATTTCAACACACACAGAAACACAAATAATCTGCAAGAGAAAATAGAAACGAAGATGAACACGCGAGATTTAACGTAGTTCGGTCTAAACTGACCTACGTCCACAGGCTGCAACCAGGATATTTTATTACTGCTACTGCCTCACTCGTGATGGGAAATTAAAAGTACAAGTCTAAATATATAGATACATGATTAGGGTTTACAACTTGTTCACCAAGAAAACTAATATGGGCTTTAATTAAAACAAAGTGGGCCAATCCATTTGATCTCTAATTTTCTGCTCCATAGTTCTCTTAAACCGGACCCAAAACAATCGAGCCTCCACATTAAACCCAACAATCTCCCACTTGGAGGCTTGATAAACTTCAAACTGCCTACCGATGATTGCTTGTACCTCTTGTAATCTTCCACGTCCTCCTGGTTGCATCTGCCTTCCTGAACACCCGTTGAAGCTCCCCCAGGCTTCAACACATCAATCACGGCTTCAACTGCCACTGACTCATTCTCTGTCCCTACCAGCTCCCACTTACACGAACTGCCGAACCCTGGAATACCTTGAGAACAAACAACACTCTCCATATTAAGCAGGTAATCTTCTGGAGAGACTTTAACCGCTGAAATACTGGTTCTCTTAACCCATTGTCTGGTAACTTTGGCTAAAGCTTTGACTGACTGACTGCTAGTGCTCCCACTGCCGCGAAAACTTCTGACTGGTTTTTCAGAACCTCTTCTAGCACGTTCAACCTGAATCTGACATGTGGCTCTGGATTTATTTCCTGCAAAACCGACCTTCTTCTGCCCACTAGACTCTGTGAACCGGACTTTGGTCTTCTTCTGAACTGGGTCGGTCACTCCCTCGGACGATAAACTGACCATATACAACGAACCTCTCTTTCTTCCTCGAGCTATGACAAGATTTCCCTTAACAACTTTCCACTGCCTGTTCCCAAATTTAACCTCATGTCCCTGTTCATCCAACTGCCCAACAGAAATCAACTTTTTCTTTAAGCTTGGAATCACTCTGACATTCTTCAAGGTCCATGAACCGGCTGAAGTAACTAAATTCATGTCACCCATGCCCGTAACATCAAGAACATCATTGTTCGCCAGTTTAACCTTACCAAAATCACCTTCCTTCAAATTCTGCAATGCTTCACTGCTGTGGGTTGCATGAAATGAAGCACCAGAATCCATGACCCAGGAATCAACATTATCCTCAACACTAAGAACTAAAAACTCATCGTCTGAGCATTCTTCTGTAGTGTTGACTTCTTTCTTTTCATTCTTATCATTCGAAAACTGATTCCTGAAGTGTCCCTTCTCTTTACAACCCCAACATTCAATATCTTTACGAGTCCTAGACTGACTCCTCTTCCTGCTCCCACTGCCTCGTTGTTTTCCCCTACCTCTACCTTCTGTGACTAATATATTACTTGGTGATTCACCTGAACTTCTGCGTCTCGAATCTTCTCCAAGAATCAAATCCCGAATCCCATCAAAAGTAATTTTTGTAGACGAACTACAAACCGCAGTCACTGTTTGCGACCAACTGTCGGGCAAAGATGATAACAACAAAAGACCTTGAACTTCATCATCAAACTTAATGTCTACCGACACTAAGCGGGACAGGATCGAATTAAGATTATTAATATGCGTTGCAATAGACCCACCCTCTTTCATTCTTGTTGTCACTAGCTCTCGGATAAGATAGACCTTATTCGTTGCCGAAGGCTTCTCATACATGTTGGACAGTGCATCCATCATACCACGCGCTATGGCTTCTTTCATGATGTTAAACGCCACATCTTCCGACAACGACAATGTAATACAAGCCCTAGCCTTCTTATCTAACTTCTTCCAATCTGCTTCTGACATCTTTTCTGGTTTTTCATCTTCTAGCATTACATCCAAGTCTTTCTGACAAAGTAACGCTTCAACCTGCATCTTCCCCCAACCAAACTTCTACCTATCAAACTTATGTATCATAACCTTTCCGTCTTCTGCCATGACAATGACTAAGCGAAACTTGAATAAAAAAATAACCCCCGAAAACCACAACACAACCACCCGGCTAAACTGCCCGAAAAATGCCAAAACCCGATAATCAAATCCGAAGCCAAAACCGAAACTAAAACCTGAAGCCAAAACTGAACCAATCAATATTTCTTCAACCAATCCAAACCCTTAGTCAACAAACAGAAACTGGAACGAAAAAGAAACGCAAACCTGTTCCTCGGTTTCTTTCTGAAAAAGAAAACAGCTAGCGACTACCCTGCTGCCTTGACTTATGGCCGGTCGATAAATAACTAGTAATCTGACTTCTTATCTTATAATGAATAATTAATGAGTATATGTTTTGACTTTTGTTCATAATTGAAAGCATTAATCGCAATATGAAAGTTGGCTTTTATCCACAAAAAAGCAATAAAGTAACACAAATAATGATTTGTTGTGATGGTGGCTTACGAACAGAAAAGACGTAAACTTGGAATACTACGATCGAACAACTGTTGATGGCCGGCTGCCAAAAAAACGGGACCTAAGTTTGACCCCAACTTTTCTCTCGCTATCGTGTGCTCTGGTGTGTAACCGTAACCTTGGCTCTTGATACCACTGTTAGGGATTCGGGTATTTCAACACATACACAAACACAAATAATCTGCAAGAGAAAATAGAAACGAAAATGAACACGCGAGATTTAACGTGGTTCGGTCTAAACTGACCTACGTCCACAGGCTGCAACCAGGCTATTTTATTATTGCTACTACCTCACTCGTGATGGGGAATTACAAGTACAAGTCTAAATATATAGATACATGATTAGGGTTTACAACTTGTTCACCAAGAAAACTAATATGGGATTTAATTAAAACAAAGCGGGCCAACCCATTTGATCTCTAATTTTCTGCTCCATAGTTCTCTTAAACCGGACCCAAAACAATCGAGCCTCCACATTAAACCCAGCAAAAACAAGACATACATAACAAACATTGAACTCTCAGGTCCGTAGGCATGGCTCACATCAAACAGTTTAAAGACCTCAAAATATGGTTAGATGTTATAAAAATAGCAACCAACAACTTTGCCGATGAAAGTTGCATTGGGAGAGGAGGGTTCGGAAGTGTGTACAAGGGAAAGATTGGCAACCACTCGATGGTCGCTTTGAAGCGTTCAATTCGAACAAGGAGATATCGAGTTTTGGAAGGAGGTGATGACGCTTTCACTATACAAACATGAGAATATAGTCTCTCTCTTAGGGTTTTGTGATGATTCTGGCGAGAAGATCCTCATGTACCCGTATGCAGCTAATGAAAGCCTCGACAAACATCTAAACAATGATAAATTAAGATGGATTGAACGCCTCAAAATATGCATCGGGGCGGCTCAAGGATTGGCATATCTTCACCAAGCAGTTGGGAGCCAACAAAGAGTATTGCATCGTGACATCAAGAGTTCCAATATTCTATTGGATGAAGACTGGAATGCCAAGATCTCAGATTTTGGTCTCTTCAAGCTTGGACCGGCTAATCAAAAATACACATTTCTTGTCTCCAAAGCTGTAGGAACGCTTGGGTATTGTGATCCGCTTTATGTGGAGACCAGATTCCTAACAAAAGAGTCAGACGTTTACTCTTTTGGTGTTGTGTTGTTTGAAGTGTTTTGTGGGAGGTTTTGCGTAGGCAACGAAGATGATACTCATCCATATTTAATAAAGTTGGCACGAAAGTCCTATGAACATAACTCGATAAAGGAAATTGTTTATGGTAATCTAAAGGAGGAAATAAAAGCGGACTCTTTGCATGTGTTTGCAACAATTGCATACAAGTGCCTAAATAGAGACCATGAAGACGCCCCCTAATGAGTGAAGTTTTTGGGGAACTTAAGACCGCACTCCGTTATAAAGTAAGCAATCCATTTTATAAGTAAATGGTACATGAACCATTGTTAAATGACCAATTGTTGAATGATGTCAAATTGTCAATGTAGTGATTCCTTAGCTGAAGCTGAAAACATTATACAATTCGATAAAACTAAAAAAAACAACTCAATTCAGTGTAAAAATAAAGGTGTAAAGGGGTCAAGCCGCTAGCGAGCCCTCTGAGATTGACTCACAAAAGCTTGAATTAAGCCGAGCTTAAACAAGCTCGAGCTTAAAATTAATTTTGTTTAATAAATGAACTCAAATCAGCTCCCGAGCCTAATGAATCTTATATTTATTCACACACAACCCGACAGTAAACACGTGAAACTATTGTCGGGTGTAACCAGCTAGTTACTCACATAGTCACATAAATCGCTCAGTTACCCACGGATTTCGTATTGGTACGTTTCGTACCGGGTCGGAATTTGTTTGCGTACCGATCGTGGGTTCAATTCGTGGACCAAGAACAACAGTCGTCAATCTAATTGAACCCTAAAACGTGTATTGGAATTGTTGGAACGTCGATTATTGAACCCTGATTCGCGCATTAGGAATCGATTGTACAACACTCCAATTCGATTTGGGGGGTTTTCTGATATCGGTAGTGAATTGGGTTCCAGATTTGGCTCCCATGACCAAAACCCTAAAACGATAGTGAAGCTTCGCTGCTTTTTTTTGTAGTTTTTTTCCATAAAACTTCATTTTTCACCCTCAAGTTTGTATTTTTATTAAATATTACCCTATACTACTTAAATTTATATTCTAGAATATAGTATAGCTATTTCATAAAATTACATTTGAATATCAATGTATATATATATAAATAGGGAAAGGTTCACGTACATTTTGATCTTAACATGAGTACGTAGGAAATAATATCAATTTATTTAAATATGCGAACGTAAGAAACAATACTAACTACAATACCAATATACATAAACAATGACTTATAATAACAAAGAAAAGAACCTAAAAACTACAACAAAAGAATCAAAATCAAGAACAAAATAATAACAGCATATACCAACAAATACTTATAACAGCAAAAGAAACATCTGATAATAACAACAAAATATAAATAAGCAAATACTTATAACGTCTCATAATCGAAAATTAGCAAATACGAACAAAAATTAGCAGCAAACACCTATAAAAATAAACATAATCATAACAACAAATTGGTTCTCACCGTTTTCATGTTAAGAATAAAATGTATTTGATCATGTTTCTATATAAATAAAGTGAAAATTATATTTTTAAATAACTAACTTTAATTTTTTGAAAGATATATCTTATATATTAATTTTTTTAATTCCCTCGAACCGCACTTCATGGTACATCGTACCGGTTCATACCGAAATGAATTAACCTACCCCCTCCGTACCGAATTCGTCTAGCCTAGCGAACCGCGTACCCGTACCGAAGCGCACCGGGATTTATGTGACTATGGTTACTCATGCAGAGCCAGTTACGCATCAAACTTTGAGTTAAGCACATGATCGTTATTGAAAGCCAGAATTTAAAAAAAAAATTAAATCAACCCGTTTGACCCAAAACTCATTCTGATGCAACCCCTTTTGACTCGAACGCGTGTCGTCCCAAACCAAAATAACCCTCTTTAGACTTGATCCGTTCTGACCAGTGACCCGAACCTGCCCAACCCAACTTGTTTGCCAGTCCTAATTAGTGCCTAGTTATATATACACGTAATTGTTAATAATGCAATACAATTAGTTGGCTATATCCGTTCTGATGCGCCTCTGCTTGATGAGGACTCTAGCATGGTGAATAGACTTAGCCATACCAGTCTTAAACACAAGTGTCTGCAACCGGCGTTCTAGAAAGTTCTCAAACCGTAAGGGCCAGCACAAATCGAGCTTATATTGACTCATCTAAAAGCCAATTACAGTTCATTCGTCTCATAAGTTCTTCACCTTCAAAAATCCTACGCAAGTCCTTCTCTTCAAGGGTCATAAGCATTCTTGCAGCATTCTAATTAACTCGTCGTCTCGATAATCTAACTGGTCGTGAGAAAGACATATTTGGAATCTTTTTCAATAAATGGGCTATATTAAGAATTTGCTCTCATTTTTTCTACAATAAAAACCACTTGTGAATTGTGATTCACTAATAATCGAACTTTATGAAATTTTCATCTCTATTTCAGGCCCATTGAGCCTGTTTTGTTGGACTAATTATAATTTACAAGAAGACGTTATATTGTTGTCAAGGCCCAAAATCGAAAGGTTTTAAAACAAATACTAAACAACGTGGAATAGTGGTGCTAGAGATGCATAAATCGGGTTTTTTCTAATACCCGTGTTCGGGCATGGATCAGGTATTGGAAAATCGGGTATTAAGAGAAATCGGGTAGGGTTCGGGTAAGGTATTGAGGAGAAAAACTCAACCCAATGTACCCGGGTAGGGTATGATCGGGTTCGGGTATTGGAACCGGGTATGTGTCCGGGTACGACCGGGTATTAATACCCGGTTTTGAATTTGTAATTTTTTAAACATTTTTAATTTGTTTAAAATTTAAATTTGCTTATTAATGTATAAAAATATTTAAACTATATTACAAAAACTATAAATCCACTTAATTACAAATTATTTACTTTGTAATATACATTTTACAAAAACTTAAACATAAAAGTTGTGAAGTAAACATAAAAATATACTATAAAAACTCATGTATTACTACGGGTATTAGAAAATTGGTATCGGGTATAGGGTATAACCGGGTATCGGGTATAGGGTATGACCGGGTCCGGGTATGACGGGGTTTAAATCGGGTACGGTTCCGGGTACAGGTATTGACTTTAAAATGCATACCCTATCATACCCTACGGGTAGGGTCGGTTCCGGTTTCAGGTATAAAAACCGGTTCCGGGTATTTTTTCGGGTCCGATTCCGGGTACGGGTTTTTTGTGCACCTCTAATGGTGCACTATTCGGGTTTTTTAAAACCGGTTTGGGGTATAGTCGGGGTTTGGCGGGTCAGTTTGGGTTTTGACCGGGTAGAGGTGGAACCATTTCTGAATCCGGATACGGTTTGTTTGAGGAACTGGAACCTGGTTTGTACCAACGGGTCTGGTTTTGGGTCAAGTTTGTAACCGGGTTTTATGGCCAAGTCTAAAGTGGAAATCCTAAACTTACATTAAATGAAGGAATAAAGTAAGAAACGAGATCAACACAAAAGGATAGGAAAATATGTTAAGCCGCTAAACAAACTAGGAGATAAATATAATTCTATTTTACTCTTCCTTTCATCTTCGTGTGGCACGTCTCTTGAGACCGGCTCGCACAGATTGCTTCGTCTTCGAGCCCAATCTCACAATCGAACTAATTCTTAGATCAAAAGATCCATCAAACAAATACACCACATACAAGCTCATAGATGCTCATACGCCAAACTTATAAACAATTAAGCCACTTGTACATAATATTGAATCAAACAAAACCAATGATCAGTTATTGCTTATAGTTTAAATGATGTTTAAGGTGTTACATATGCTTTAATTAAACAATTATAAAACACCGATATTATATGGGATCACAAATTCACAACTCATGAGAGGTAATAGTGCTCTTTAGTTGATTTGCCACCAATTAAATAGCCTAATGATGCATCTTGATATTGATTAACATGAACTCAAATGGCAAATTGGCAATCATCACCAATAGTTAATTACTCTTTAAAGTAATACCCCAGGTGACATCATTTTATAAATTATACAACCAATAACATTATTCGTTTGGTTTTAATTGAATAATCAGTTTTTGACTTTGAAGTGCGACTATCGAAAAGGATGGTGTTGTTTCTCGCTTTTCAAATGCACCACCAAGTCAACATGATTATCCCATGCAAACCCTTTTGCTTTTTCTTGCGAACAGGAGCTAATAAGTGTAACGTAATAAGGTCGCGAACAGAGAAAGCATAAATTAGAGAAATCTTACACGAAGAGCTATTATAATTCCAAACAACGTTAGCCATATGGCAGGAGGTAAGAGGATGCCTGGAATATTTTGGGCTATTTTCTTTTCGTCTATCTTACATACTCACTAATCCTAGTTTTAAATTTACACTTTTATTAATCACGTGATTTCGCACCACTGACTCACGGCAAGCCACATATTTCCATCACACCTTGAAGCCATGTGTTGTGGGCGTAGGATGAGGTGTGAAGCAACGACATGTCATATAATATGGCGTGGAACCTGTCTCAGGGCGCAAAAGGGGGTGATATGTTTCTAAATATATTACGACTTTATTTTTGGTTTTTACAGCAAGTATCAATACCGTAACTAACTTCTAGTCTCAAGGAAATCCCACTAGCTTTACGTATTTTGTAGCACCAAATCATCATGCCAAATTTCTATAATTCCTTTTACTAATTTAACCTTTGTTTATTATTAATTTTTGAACATTTTTATTTATTTTTATTTTTTTTGAACGGTCAACAAAAACAAATTTTATAACTAGAGAAAAGAGATGTTACAAGCAAGTTACTCGCAAGTAAATCCCACTAGCTTTACGGTATTTTGTAGCACCAAATCATCTTGCCAAATTTCTATAATTCCTTTTACTAATTTAACCTTTGTTTATTATTAATTTTTGAACATTTTTATTTATTTTCTTTTTATTTATTTATTTTTGAACGGCCAACAAAAGCAAATTTTATGACTAGAGAAAAGAGATGTTACAAGCAAGATACTCGCAACAGAGCACCTAAAACAAGTGAAAAAAACACCTCGAAGACACACTTTTACACATTAAACGAAAACCCGCACCACCTTACACATTTTTATTTATTTTCATTTAATGGCCATATTTGAAAATTTGAGAAAAGCCATGTTATGTTTACAAAACACAAAAAATGGAGGGACGTGATTTAAAGTATATCTATCATAGGTTGTTGGGCCCACAAGTTGTCTCCATATGCCAAAGGTGGGTCCCATGAAAACGTCGTTTTAATCGATAATGTTTAGGTCCCACGTTGGAGTACAACAAAAGCTAGATGCGAGTACCTGTACAAAACGCACACGGCGTATTTTAGAAGACACCACAGTTTCGTAATGCCGTGTGCTTCTCACGTAACGTTGTAATATATTTTTTTATTAAATGCATAAATTAAGTCATTTATATTCTAAAAACTAGACGAGTGCCCGCGTAATGCAGCGGGAAATACAGGCCTTAATAATCACGTAAGAGAATTTTAGATGCTCATCGTTCCATTTAAAACCGTGGATTAAGAATTCTTATTTAAACTCAATTTAGTAGCGAAGTACAAATAAAACCGAAATCTAACCATTGTTAATGGTTTGTTTTTGTTGGTATTTAATTTTCAATGGTTTGGTTTCAGTTTTCGATGACAAAAAACAGCTTGGCTCACGGCTTAGTTTAAAACCATCAAAACCGAACCACAAACGCCTATACGTAAGATGTTATTTTTTTAACTGAAAACAAACTATGACAATATCATACTCAAATTAAAGAGAATTAAATGCTCGTTTTTATGGTGCAATTTAAAAAAAAAACAAATATTAACGAATGAAAAAGTTATGACCTCTTAAAAATCGTGGGGGAATTTGGTTTAAAAGTGAAATTATAAATAATATATAGTTAAAAGATGGGGATCAAAGTTATAACTATTCTTTAAATTTCTAAATGTTGATTAAAGTTGAGGGAGCATGGTTGTAAATAATTTGAATAAATATGAAAGAAACGTTAAATTTAGTGTTTGAATGTCTACTATGCCCCTGTTTAAGGTTGTACTACGTGTTTGAAAAATTGTAAATTACTTAAAATGAAGTGTCTTAATTTATCCATAGGTGGTGCATTATATATAGTATAGATTACTGGCCTTACAAAAATAGATGGAAAAAAGTTTACTTTTTAAAAATTAAAACCATGTTTAATTTTAAACGCTTTTAAACATAAAGCCATAAGAGTCGTATAATTAGGGCTGACAATTCGTGTCTTAAATTCTTAATAGGTTTAACATGTTAGGAACGACACGTTTACCACATGTATCAGACATGAATACGACATGTTTAACTAATTTATATGTCGTGACAATAAGACACTTTTAAGTTTCTTGTATCAATAATAGAAAATGATGGAGCATAGTTTACTAATTTCAACTATTTAGGAAAATAAAAAGATAACATGCCATATTTTTTATTAACAATCCTTATCGTATCTTAAATAAGTACCTAGTTGCCAGCTCTACGAAAAATAAACTTGTATATGATGTTTCAACACGATAAAGGTGAACTGAGTGGGTGCAGGGTGGTGGAAAGATACCATCAGGATAGAGGTGAAACACCACCTCGCCCTTTCGATACCTACCCAAAAGCATGCTCGAGATAGCCACCATGATATCAAAGAAGAAAACGGGTGGGGGGGGGGAGATAGAAGTATTCAGAAAGGATTTTTGGGATGGGAACGACACTACGCCTCCTTCAAATATTAAAACATTCCCACCATCTTATATAAATTCAGAAAACAACACTACGCCTCCTTCACGGCCGATGCAAGATGATTGGGATGATAGCAACACTCCCACCACCCTAAAATTGTTCATTGTAGACTAGTGTCATCAGTGTTATACCTCTCCACGTTGGAAGGCGCCACCACCTCACCGTTGCCCCCCCCCCCTTTCATTCGTGAACACTTTAACGTCTATTTACAAAACACCATATAACCCCCCCCCCCCCTCTTGGTGTTTTAACGCCAGAAAATGACGTATTTCTATGAAAGGCACTATAAAATGATACGTATGTCTAGCGATGTATCTATATGAAACACGCTATTTTTAAAATTATATAAAATACAATATTTTAAAACGCACATATAATTATCACTGACTTTGACCAATAAGTTGGTGGTAAAATGGTAAGGATGATATTTAGTGTTTTATGTGACTCATGTTCAATAGCTATTATCTATCATTTAGTTTCGGCAGATGATGATATGAGATAACGCGAGTAGGTGTCAACGTGTCGTTCATTAATTGAATCCTTAAACTGAAAGAGTTTTATCTCCCGTACTGTTGTGTCTTTGTACGAGTACTAGCGAACATTGGATATAAAAGGGTTTTTTCCTAATTAAAATATGAGTGTATACACTAATTAAGAGGCTTCGTTGTTCATTCAATAAAAAAAATTATCACTAGCTTTGCCTTTATTTGTAAAAAGAAACTTCTTCAAGTCGCACGTAAATCATTGTCAGCTTTTCTCGTCAATATTACTGAAGAGGTAGGTCCCCGCAAAGCCCAGTTGGACCCGCAAGACACACCTTGATGGGGTACGTCTGCGCAAAGACCAACTGGTTCCGCAAGACCCACCATGCACAGAGAGATGAAGACCTTACACGCAGTAAGCCAGCTATTCCCGCAGGAAAGCCTCCCTTGGTACAGTACCCTGCATGTTCCCGCAGCTATGGGTACAAGCTGAGAAGGAAGGCTACCCGCACTAACAGTAAAGCTACACGCATAAGGCACTAACTCTTAATACTTCAGCAATGTCACCTGAAGAAGGAATAAGCAAGGCGGGAATATTCCCGCCCAAAAGAGCCAGTCCGTATGCTTCTGGAAGATCTTTTGTACTATACCTGCCAAGATATGGACAAAATAGACAAGATCTGACCAAAGCAGCCCATGAACCAATCACAGGGTGACAGCTCACCGACAATAGTACGAGGAGGAGCATGCTCCAGTACAAAATGTCACTATCAGCCGCTGCCTACCCACCAACCCTCATCGTGGCACGTACATAGCCTGTAGTTGGTGGAAAAGGAATAGTACACAGCCGGCCATGTCACTATCAGCCGCTGCCTACCCACCAACCACCAGCATGGCACGTACGTAGCCCACAGTTGGTGGAAAAGGAATATTATACAGCTGGCTGTACCTGCTTGGAAACCTACCTTCGGCTATAAATACTCCAACACCTTGGAACGGTATCAGGGGATATCATCTGATATTATCTTATCTTCCCTAGCTATTTCTCTCAATATACACTTATATTCAGAGCAATCTAGTCTGATTCTCACACCGGAGGGTGGTCACAAGGAGGAACCCCCCCTTCTCAGTAACGAGCTCACGGTGTCTGTTTTGCAGGTCATCAGAAGAATAACCATCTTTGCAGGACCTAACCCTCGTGGGAAACATCTACTTAATCCTAAGATTATCCATAATCCGCCGGGGTCACTTAGTGTTTCTTCAATTACCAAAATATTTTAATTTTTAAAATGCTTACTTTAATTTTTCATAAAAGGCCAGTAAACAAAATCACAAAGAAACAAGGGAAGTACAATTTTATTACTACATCACTTTTACGGAGATCTATATGGAGCTAGGTTTGTATAGCCGTAGGCGATTTAGTCACCACTACAAATATGAACTTGACACCGGTCCCGAGAGCTGGTTCATGGCTGACGTGGACCAGCCCTCTAAAGGTGCAACGTGGAGGCGAGAATCTAAGAGGTGTATGCTCTAATAGAACGCTCCTAAGATTTAGGGACGGGTTTAGTGAGACCGAAGGAGAGAGGGAGAATGTGAGTGAGATACCACTGGCGTGGAGTCGGTTTGGCAGCCCTTCAGCCAATCTAGCACCACTTTTAAATTTGTCGGCTAAATGTAGCCCCCGCTTGTCATCCGCTACAAATTTTTTGATGGATAGATTCTAGTTGTCTTAACTGGCAGATCCTGTTTATTATTTACTTATTGGTTGATTTTTACATATATGTTATGTTCTTTAAGGATGCGTGAAAGTTCATTTGACGAATGAGTATATGGAAATGTTATTTACTCTTTTGAGTATATCGGTACATGGAGGGGCACGATAGGTGTGAATGTGTGTGATGGACCTCCCATAAGCACAGGGGGATCCATAGACCATAGCTGCGGTACAAGGAGATCCATAGACCATAGCAGCATTGGACAGCGGCACAATTGGCCGATGGCGTTGGACCCTGGTTAAGCGTGACGACACAAGTTGTTGATTTTTTAATTATAAGAAAAAAAATAGGTAATTTTTTAGATAATCCTACACAAAAATAGATTTATATAAAATTTTCAGATTATGAATCTCTTTTCATATACTTTAGAGAAGAACTATATGTTACAACCAATAAGTCAATTTATTTAATTTTTACATGAGTTTTGTGATATTATTTAAAATAAGTAAATAGGTTTTAAAAAGGTCTAATAAACTGTTGTTACAACCATGTGTCTAGTCGTTACAGCAAGTCATCTACTTTCTTAAAATTTTGACATATATTTGTCAACATCGAGTTTTAAGACAATATAGATTACATACGTTGCATCAAACTTTTTATATTGATAGTTTTAACTTTTTAGATTCGATTCAGTGTTGTAATGTGTTTAGTTACATTAAATTCGGTAACATAATTAATTTTCATTGCAAGTGTGTGTTAAAATATTACAATGATGCATCAAACTTTACGTTTATTGCTGTAATTATAAAAATTGTAGTTTAGTTGACGAAAATACCCTTCTTTCTAAATCTAAGCATGTAGATCGAGATTATTGTATCCTCAAACCTTTCTACACTTGCTATAGAATCTTCTTTAGGGTAAACAATATAATCAACAAAAGGTAGAAACATGATACATCAATTTGGATTGAAGTGTTGCTAACATAGTTAAGTTATATAAAATAATATTAATTAAAATATAAAAATTATTTGCCATTCAATACCACTCACCATCGCTTTAATGTCAAAGTTATTGCAATATCTTGTGGAGCCAACAAGTGGGGAAGGTGTCATGTGACAAATATGGTCTACTTTAGATATTTTGTTCTCTCAATCAACTAGAAAAAATAATGTGTTTATATTAATTTAAAAAAACCTATTACATTTCATTATGTTTCTCAACATATACATTTTTTGACAATTTCAAATATATACGTTTTGTGGTGAGATATAATCGAGTGATGTTGAAGAAAAGAACATGTATACATAACACTCATGTTACATGTCACATAATATACATACATACATAATATCTACTTACAAAAATTAATTGTTTTTCATGATTTCACAAAACTAAAATAATAACTTTTACACAAGTAAATCTCACTTGTTTTCTTCCGGGCCAGAAACAATACGTTTCGCCACTTCTATCCCAAAATAACAAGGTTATTCAATAAGATTATGGGGCATGGTTCCGCGTTCAGCTGAGTATAATCGGTCAATCAGACTAGCCGTTATGGTGGGCTGTATGGGGGTTTTAAAGGAGGTGTTATAGATGAGGAATGCCGCCCGGGCTATATAGGGGGGGTTGGTAAAGGGGTATGTTGTATCCATACGACGGGCGGTATGAGGGCGATATGGTGGCCCAATGAGATGTTTCTCTCTCTCTCTCTCTCTCCCTCTCTCTCTCATACAAATACATATATATGTATAAATATATTTGGACGATAAGAGGATTTAAACCACAACAAGACTTTATAAATGAAGGCGTTAAAATCCAATTTCTTGCGTGACGATAGCGTAGAGGGACTTTACTTAGTTTTAGTGTTCACATAAGTTTTCATATAGTTTCTTCTCTATATGGTTCAAATCTTTAAGTGAGATCCATAATTCCATTATTGTTGTAATTTATTAGTAGTGTAAGAGTATATGAGGTATTGTATTTTATTATTTGAATAAAACTAAAATTCATGTATCCCCCATCCACTCCTTTCTTCACCACCGCCACTGCCACCCTCTTAGCCGCCCTATATCCTGACCAGCTCTCTTGACCAGTGGTATTGTAAGTTTTGTAACATATAAAATTGCATAATTATAATAAGTTTCTTTTTAAATTCATATATCAAGGTTATGGTTATTCATACACTCTTTTTGGTTATTCACACACCCATTTAAACCCTATATACACCATATAAAGGGTGTATGAATAACACATCCCATCAATTTTAACACAATAGGTTGTTTTGTAAGATTAATTAAGATAACCAAAGACCTTATAGACTAGCAGTATATATACGTGTATATATAGAATAGTGTTTCTCGCAAATTAGTGTTCGGGTTCTAGTTTAATACGAGACAAAAGTGTAAATTTATGAGTAATATTAGAGAGCGTGCGAGATAGATGTTTAAAAATAACTGTAAAAGAAAAAAAAAAGAATCCAATGTTATAGCTTCTAGACATTCAACGAGATTTGTTACAAGTTTTCTTTTGTTTTTTAAGATTAATATATATGAAACAATAACAAAAACCCTAAAGAAAATACTTCGTAATTTCAATGAAAAATAACAAAACTGAATTTTCAAAGATAAGGGTGTGCCTTTTAATATATTGATACTACATTGTGGGGGGTCAATCTTTTACTTTTGGATTTAAAGATTCATATGTGACAATTTGATATGAATATGATTCTTTTAGTTAGGCATTTTAGTTTATGACATTAAGATTTGAAAAACTTAAAAGAAAATGTTACGGTGGAACGGTCATGAAAGTTTTTCTAAAGGGTTCCGTTTCGGGGTGTCACGGGCTCGACTCCTGTACAAGAAAATTTATCAAAGGTACCTTTAAAGGATAAATGTGTATTTGTTGTTAAAAAAAGGTTCATGATATTTTCACATAAATTTTGTTTTTAATACAAAATAACAATGAAAGCCCCATTTTAAATCATTTTCGTGAATTATGGATTTAACCAACAACGCCGCAAGTATTGTGTTTTCAAATTTAGTGTGCTAAGAAGTAAGAACATGTTCGATGCTTTAAATGTAGAAAAGAACGTGAAGAACTTAGTTTTATTACACATGTTGTTTTTTTTGTTTTTTTTTTTTTGATATAGAAATCTTCATTTTTTTCAGTAAGAAATTCTAGATATTCATAAACTAAAAAAAAGGATTCAGTTACAACAGAGAGACAAGTAAGCGGGCAACAAGCTGCGCCGTCACCCTTTTTTGAATGGCAAAACCGATCCTACTGAAAACATAGTTATCATTCTTCAGCATCGTTAAGTTACTGTGCACGACCCGCTGAACTCTTTTTAAAAATGTAGCAGCATCGAAAGCGTGAGACCCAAATGTATCAAAAGCAAAAGGGATGAAAGCATGTTGATTCTTAACACAAGCCTTCTCGTGCTTAGTAATTTTTTCTGCTTCTATCTTTAGCACCGCCTACCTAGCAACAAACCTGGTGTCCCTAAGCCCGACAAGAGGGGACACCCCACAAAGGTCCACACAAGCATGCTTCCCGCCCGCCCATCCAAACACAAGAATGTCCGTTGGTCGGAGAGTGGACCTTCCTTCACACGGATCCGACAAGAAATTCACAGGAGCCTCTTTTTTTGCCGAAATTCCCACCCGTTTTAACACATCACAAAGGACATTCCTGACCATGGTTTTATAGTGGATAATAAATTAATTAAGAAAAGCATAAGTAGTACGTTAAACAACTCTAAATCCAACGAAAAAACCTATAAAACATTATTAATACTTGCACAAACTAAAATATAGAAAACTTTCGTAACTAAACAAAGACAAAAATAAAAAGTAAATGAAAAAATCAAAGGTATCGAGTTAAGTTGTATTGCAACCAAATGAACAATTATTAGTAAGGTTGGGCAGTCTCAGGTCGGTTTGTGACGGATTCTGGATTGGAATCCTAGAGAGTTTCTCTTGAAGGGTATGACTCATGGTTTTTAGGTCCTCCCGTGTTCTTAGAGGAACTTTCTCCCATGATGCCATTTGACACCAGTTGCGTCGTCAAAAGAGTCGAAATTCTCCGGCATAATGCAGGTGGATAAAACCCCCGTGTGGCTCGCATTCGCACTAGCAAACTCTCGAATGAAGCGTAGTTTTTATCGTCATTGTCATAACCAACCAGACTAGCCTAAAAGTTTTGCAATAAAATATATATACAAATTTATAAATTTTATGGGACTATAGATTATTTTATGAAATTAGTAAATATTGATAAAAATAACATCGTATTAATTAGTAACTTGATAATTTGGCAGCATGTTGCTCGGTGGTGTAAACTTCCTCATTTCTATGTTTTTCTATCAACGAAGTTATGGAGCATCATAGATACGTGGGCAGGAATGAATCACAACAAAAGCTACTATAAGCAATTTCTCCGGTCATAATTTAGCGCATATGAAGAGCGAGGAATGACATAATTTTTAACAAGATCAATTTGGATCCAAATAAAATAATGAAAGAGATAAAAATCCTAAGCATTTATTGGGTGGTCTCAAGATTAAAGAAAAAAATAAAATAAAAATCAATGTCAACTAGGTTTGTAAATGGTGTCATGTTAATGCGTTAAACCTGTAAGTATCCTCTTGTCTTTGTTGATGTCTAGTTTTTTACTAATTCACCTTGCGAATAATAGGGTCAGGCTAAATGTTCCCCTGGTTGCTTGTCATACCCCTTCATAGAGAAACCAACTTTAATATTACCCCTTGAAGTTATATAATTACCAAATTAGCACAAAAACAAGGATTTCATATTTTTTTACAAGTTGCGTTTTTTTTATGATTTCGAGTTTTGGGTTTCGGGTTTCGGGTTTAGGGTTTAGGTTTTCGGGTTTATGGTTTAGGGTTTGGGTTTAGGTTTAGTTTTTCGGGTTTCCGGTTTCGGGTTTAGGGTTCGGGTTTAGGGTTTCGGGTTTTTGAGTTTCGGGTTTATTTTGTAAAAGATAAAGAGGTAAAATAAAGATATTATAAATATATATATACTATTAAAATTTTAAAAAAATATTATAATATTTACAATATTAATACTAAAAAAATAAATTAATAGTAATACTTGATAGTTTTTAATTTGATATATGTAGTGAAGATTATTAAGTGAAAAATATGTTGTATGGACTAATATTTAAAAAGAATTAAATAAAACACATAAATATTTTAACTAATTTAAACCTAAACATATAAATATACAACCAAGTGAAGTTATCGTTTTGCAAGTAAAAAGTATCATTATATAACATTTTGTAAGTTAAAAGAATTAAGGAAATTTGAAGTCCAACCTACCAGTAGTAGCCGGTTGATTCAACTTAAAACAGCTCAATCACACACATATTTGTGGTTCACAATCAAAACGGTCCGGTTTTTAGTACCCTGGTTTTGTAAAAATTTTGGTCCGAACCTCTAATTACAGTTTTAAAAAACCGCCGGTGTTAGGTTGGTCGGCTAAATCGACTAGTTTTAGAAGTTATAACAATCTAACTTTGTCAATTTAATTTGTTTCTTTTCAATTATTTTTTTCGTGTTAAAAAATATCTTAAAATAATAAAGAGAGTAGTGCATGATTAAAATAAATATAAATAACGGAATATTCAAAAAATACGTAAAATAAAAAAATGTTGTAAACAACAACCAAACCTTGTAAAGTTCAATTCACATCAAAGGTATTGGACCTTCCGATACCTTCCGTACTCGTGATGCCTTATCTCTATACATTATTTCAAAGTATATGACGTTCAATCAACATTTTAAAATTTTACCAAAAAATTGTGTAATCATATAACTCTACCCATAACTTCAGTAATCATTATTTAATTATTTTTTAAATATTTTAACTAAAACTAAACAAATAAAAATAGATTAATATTCCACTCAATAGATTATAAATTTAAAATACATAAATACGAAACAAATCTTTATTCAATGAAACACATAAAATATTATTTCTAATTCCATCAACGTTTGACTTTCGTTATGATTTCAAATGGGTTGTTATCGAGAGCGTTAATTTGTCTGACCATATTTTGCCATTTCGAAGACCGTTGGTGCTCTGTACGATCGTTTGATCCTCCCTCTGAAACAAAATAGTTACAAACTCGTGACCAAAACCCGACGTTCTTTGTTCCATTGGTTCCAAGTATTCGAAAACATAGTCCCATGCCATTGCTAGCGTTACCTCTTCTTCATGGGTCTATCTTCGTGACCCTACCCTAATTCGGTTGAGAATTTGGTTGCTCCATATAAAATGATGGGGTATTGTTGGGTTATATTAAATATAAATGAAGATGTTTAAAAATATTGAAATGGGGTTTGTTTTATTATATAAATAAAAGGTTTTATATTTTTTCTAATGACAACGGTTATATCAAAACTCGTGCCATGTGAACGCTATGTAGGAAACACCATTTCAAAAAAATTAACACAAACGACCGCCGGGGAGGGGGTGCCTCCATCGTTTTAACGCAAAATGCATCGAGTATATTATGTAGGTAAGCGTGATGATGAGATGCAAACAAATCATACCCTCTCTCTTTGAAGATAGAGACTACATCCAGATTGAACCATAATATCTAAATCTTTCGAATTCAATACTCTTCTTTTAAATGATTTAGTCGGTTTCAATGGTTTCAATATGGTTTATTAACACCTATAAACCAAACAAAATTACATTATGTAAAATTTTCTGCTTATTGTATGCTTGAAGTAATATTATTTTATATAAAACTAAAAAAAAGGAAATATGTTCCCGTAATATAAAATTAGATATTTCCAATATTAACAAATAAAATTAACAAGTGACCATGCATGCACATTCTTTTCTTTCTAAAATTTCAATAGTCTAAACACAAACTTGAGGGGCCACCTAGAAACTTATAGGGTAAGATAATAAGATTGTCCAAAATGAATCATTTTCCTTTAAACCCCACACATTATCTATTTTGTCACTTCTAACCCCTACACAATCAAACTATTGCATAAACAGCTCAGACTGCAACAAAGTATAATAATTTGCTGCCTCATCTTCAAACTCCCACAACCCATCACATATAGAATAACATTCACCATGACCACCTCCTGCCACGTCATCATCACCTCCTGCCACGTCACCACCACCTTCAACCCTACTAGGTAATCCCAACTCATCATCAGAAGCTTCAAGAAGGTGTCTAATAACCTTTTCTTTCTCATCATCATCATCATCATCATCCTTCATGTTAGATAACATATTATTATTATTATTGTTATTCGGGTCGGGTACGGGTTGTGGGTTGAAAACAAGGAATGTGTCAGAAGAGAGACTAGTGAAGAAATCTAGTAACTCTTGGGTGGTGTCATGTTGTTCTTTAATATTAATGTTTTTTTGGCGTTTTTTTGTTTCAATGTCGGGTTCGCCACCGTATTCACGGTGGCGTTTGGGTTGTGTTTCGGCCATGAAAGGTGGCAGGGGGTGAAGTGTAAATATTGTGAGAGATAAGAGAGGAGAGATGGTGGGTTGAGGAGAGAGAATTAGTGTTGTTGAAAGCATTTATATAGAGGATGTATAATGGTCAATTTTAATTTCGGGAAAATAAAATAAAAAAAATAAACATTTAATAATTAAATAGTTTTGTAGACCACCATGGTTGAGACAAGCAATGAGTAATTTAGTTTCAAAATAATATGATCTAATAATTTTTAGAGAAAACACAACTATGTACTATAAACTATAGATGCATGATAGATCGTTAACGTGATCGAATTGGTATAATTTCATTTTGTGGTTGCTCTCCGGCTTGCGGAGGTAGCTCTTGGATATTGTGTTTTTGTTGACGTTGTTTATAAAAGTTCGTCATTCAGAAAAAAACATGTATAATAATAAACTAAACTATAATAACACTTAAAAAAAAATAAAATTCAAGGATAATACTAACAAAGAAAATAACTTTGTTTTCTTATATTATTATTTATGTCGTTTAAAACACTTAAAAAAACTGATTGTGATACAAGTAATTGATTTGTTAAATTGGTGTAAATTTTCTTTTATGTAGTTGTGCTTTTAGTGGGTTCGTGGTTGTCCTCCGGCTTGTGGAGGGTGTTTGTCCGGTGCTTGCCGGTTGTTTTATAAAAGTTATATTTTCAAAAAAAAAAAAAGTAAATTGATTATCAAGTGTTAGTGGGATTGTTCTTCATCGATAGGCCGGGTTTACTCTATGATAATGAAAATATTGAAAATTATGAAACTTATTTGTTAAACTATTAGTATCAGATTATTACTAAACAGTAACTTCTAATTCTTATATTAAAACTAGGTTATGTGTTAATTATTCTCTTTCTTCATGTAAAAAGTTTTATAACAAAAATGTAAAGACACTATATATCTATCGAAATATTTATTTTATGTAAATATTCGTGTAGGACGTCCAATTAGGAAATTGTTTTTATTTTGTGTCTCCAGCTAACTTTAACATATTCAATAAATATGCATGGCAATAAATGGTATAATTGGTTTTTTTATGTTAGATGCATTTTTTTATGCTTTTTAAAAAAATCTAAACGTACCGTAAGATTATTTTATTTACATATGAATACATGCATTATCGAAATCTGCATATTTTAAGCTATACATTAACTACGTAAGATTATTTTAATTACACATATGGATACATATATTAAATTATGCGTGTTTCAATCAATAAGTGCATATATTCGCGTGAATATGAAACCGCACATAAACCTACTTACGAAAAAATTTGACGTTTGGTACTACCTCTAATATCCGAGTTATGTTTCTCAAAATAGAATTCAACCGTTTATACTGATTTTGATAATTCAGACATTACCCAGTCATGAACACCATGAAAGAATAAACTCGTCATTGTGAGAAAACTCTCTTGAGTTAGGCTTTAAACTTGAGGCCTCAAAAATCCCAAGCCTTAATTATCATCCACATGCCATTGGATCCGGATATCAATTGCAAAAAGAGAGAAAGAGTGAGGGAAGAAAGGAAAGAGAGTAGATATAGTTGTTTTTTAGATATAGTTAGAAGTTAGTTTAATTTTAAAATTTGTAACTAGTGTAAAATTGTTAATTATAGTGAGTTTATTTTTGGTGAACCTTAAGACTTCTCTTAAATTTCAAACCAAGATAGATAGATTTATAGCACTATATGAAGATGAAACATGCGATCAAGGATACGCATAATTAATACGATAGTCAGTCCAAAAGTTCAAATATTCCGATTGATATATCGATAATCCATCAAAGTGAAAGAGATTAGATTTGAATGAAGGTATTTTCAAGCCTTAACACAAAAGTACTTGTAACAAGATATGATATCATGTCACACATTTGACACGGTTGCATTAATGGTAATTTACAATAATTTGTGTTTGCATCTTACAATACTTTAGTCAAAATAGTAGTTGAATTGCGATAGATTAGCACCAAGTTTTCTTGTGTTATTTATATATATATATAAATATCTTTGTGCAATTGTGTGAAAAAAAAAGGAAAAAGAAACTATGTAAGTAAATGTAAGTTCCAACCAATTAAGACAAAGTACATGCGAAGAAGTTTCTATCCAAGTTTACAAAACTTTACAAGGTGTCTTTACTATAGTAATTCTAATAACCAAAGTATCAAAGGAAATTTTCCAAAATACACATTTTCAGAATATATTTTTAAGTTTTACACACGCTTTACAAAATATTCCAGAAATACACATTTAAACCTAGTCGGAACGAGTAGGAAACATAATCAGACAAGTAGTTTCCAGAAGCACTTAACCGAAGACACGTGACCAAAAAAAAAGTCTATCATACTTTTTCGTACTAGTTTCCCTCTAACATGTAATTGGTTTTTCCGCCTAATATACATGTCCCTACTAATTCCCCCCTAACATACATGTCCCTATTAGTTTACCCCTTAATATATATGCTCTACTAAGTTTTCCCCTAATGTACTCGTCCCTATTAGTTTAAATTTTATAACTTTGTTTTTGACATTTAATTTTCTAAACTTAATAACTAAAGTTACATGTACTTAAATATTCTTATCTTCAAAAATGTATGAATAAGAATAATTATAAACCAAAGTTTGAATCCCCCACTTGTGACATAGTGGTAGGAGTCTTAGGTTATCCAGTGGAGACACAAGTTTAAATCTCACTTGTCACTTTTGGGAGGATATTGGCATTGCAGGATTTGAGTTACGCCTTGTGCAAAAGTTAGTAATTCGAACCCAGAGCCCACCCGGGTTTTTGTCCAATCGGTGTGTCACGCAAGAGAGTTATGCACTTGTGGTGGTGACACAACGACCGTCACGTGGCAATTCGCGGTACGGTTTACCGGGAGAACACCCAAGTTAAACTCTGAAACCAACCGTGGGCCCGATTAGACAACATAGTTTAGCCAGATTTGACAAATATTTTTTAATTAAACTATTTATTTTATTTTATTTATTTAATTTGTAAGTTAATAAAAGTTTTTTTTCTCTGGAATATCAGTTTATTTCACGCATTTCAATTTTAAATTATAAAAGTTTTGATTTCTATTTTTGTTTTTGAAATTGTATTTGCATAAAAAGTTATGTCTATATGTGGTGGCCTGCCTAAATATCGTATTTTACCACAACCAAAGTTACATGTGAATGAAAGTTTAAGTCAATCTAAATCAATTTAATGGAATTTAATTATATAAAAGAAAAACAGTACACATATAGTAACTTATGGGTTACATATTTTTACTAGTTAAAATTATGTACATTTCAAAAATATATGATGAACACCACCAAAAGTCATCATGCATACACAAATGGTGTTAGAGATGACAAGGAAACCTGAATTTGATGGACTTGAGGTCAGGTTTCGGACGAACATTTATAATCAGATTTGAGTTTGAGAATACCAAAACCCGACCCATGTAATCCTTAAATAGTGTAAATATGCACTAAACATAAAAAAATGTTTCAAAAAGTGAAAGGACCTTAAAAAAAACATAACAAGGTTTTTCTGAAAACGTCGCTCGAGCCTTTTGCATTCTATTTTTTTTTCGTAATATTACTTTCACTTAGGATGGAACATAAATGCTAAATGCTACTACTAGACGACACTCTCTTTGGTGTTTATATATTATACACGTACATTATTAAAATATATATTATTTTCCTTTTTACATTTTATTATATTACCTGTTAAAACAATTTTCTTATGCCAGCTCAAATAAGTAGGGAAGAGTGAAGACCAAGAATACAATGAAAACATAGATTTCAACCAAATAATGTCGGACTGTCTACAATATTATTCACACAAGAAAATAATTTGGGATAATAACGAGGATTATTGTTGTGGGCTTTAAAAGCTTATGTGGCTTGGTTTTAACGCCATGTACATCATGCCGGGCGGTAAGTGAGAGGATTCAACAAATTAACAAGCAGTAAAGTAGCGGTTTCAACACATGGGTGGCCCAAATGCTAGAGGGCGCGACTTTAACGTGACGTGACGCTTTAACTTGTGATTTAAAGTTCATTCATAACAACTAGTCTGAGTATAAAACGATGTACAACTATTAATGTTTTTGTTGGTGTATATCGTAAACTTTTTTTATTTCTATTTACATTGATTTTGACAAGTATATTGATTATTTTTTTTAAAATAGAAAAATAATTAAAATATTAATAATAACAAGAAAAGGGTGGATGGTCGACTTGAGGGGTTGGATGTCTTTGTCTTAAAGATGGTGACAAAATCAGCAACGAAAGCAAAAGAGAAATGGGTAGTAGCGGTCTTATCTTTTTGTTTTCGTCTCATTATTACCACATTACTTTATAATTGAATATTTTATGTTATTTCAAAAATAAAAAAAATAAAAAAACTTTTGCAATACTTATATAAACTATATCAGTTGTTACAAATTATTCAAGAATGATAAACAATAAAGTGACTGAAACATACAATGATACAAAGGTATAAGAAAAACTAGGCATCTAAAAAATGTTAAAATTTAAAATGCTTATTTAATGTAAATTATACACTTTCCTTCCATTTTTAAAATTTATAATACCCCGTTAGATATATGGACGTTACTATTCTCAACCAACGTGATTTAAATCAGAATGACTAATCGATAAGCCTGGTTTAAATGAGAGCTCGCTTGGTGACTTGTTCATATTTAGCAGCTAAACCGCTAAATACTAAATCTAAAGTTTTGTATAACCTAGGTTAAACCATATATCGCTTCGTTTGTTTTAACCGATTTTTAAAGAATTTGCAGTTTCGTTTGTACTTATACGAATAAGTTGATGAAGTTTTTAAATATTACTATATGTGTGTGTGTTTTGGCAAGACACATCTAAAACTTGAAATTCAAATAAATAAACAATCACAACCTCAAAATTATCACAAATACAATGTGTCTATCATGTTCTTACTGGAGTTGAATGCAAAAACTATTGTATTGAAATAACTCTGGTTGACAAACCACATAAACAAAAACCATAATTCTAGTTATTAATTTAGTTATTATATTTTTTTTCCGTTAACTAAATCAACAAAACTACTTTTTATTGAACACATATCTAAATTATAAAATCACACATTTAAACAATATATTTTCATCACTGTTTTGCTTCAGTAGATTATTATTATTTTTGTAGGTTTAAATTTTAAAATACTTTATGTGATGGGAAAGAATATCTGAATATATAAGAAACAAATTGTCAAACACTCATGAATATGTCGATGGCTATTTTTTCTTTTTTTAATAGCCATATTCGATATAAAGGAGGCCCGTACAAAGTAGGCGATTGTCTGGAACTCTTGTGGTTATTATAAAAGTAATTCTTTGTATTATGTTTTTAATTATTGAGTAATAACCTTTTTAACATTTAAGAATTTATTGATCAACTAATGAGAGGGACAAAAATAATAAAAATAAACAATATAAATTCACTCATCATAAACAAAATAAATATATAAGATATTCTATCACAAACACTTTACGGGTACGGACTTTGGTTGGAAAATAGGATAACTAAGGGCTATTTTTATAAAAATATGTTAAACGCGTAGCTTAGTTAGAGAGCATAATTTTTATGCTAACCTCCACGTTATCGCCAGGTAAAAATTAAGGCTTTGAGACCCTTCTCCATAACACCCCGATATGGTTTAAAATTCTTTCCCACCCCATTACATATATACATGTATATGAGAGAGAGAGAGTGAAAAGGAGGGCCCACAAAAGACTCAAAGATGTCAATCGCTGCGAAGCACCCCCCCCCCCCCTGCGGAGCGCCCCTCGGCAATGTGTAGGGGCTTCGGCGCCCCATGAGAGCCCCCTTCTGCGCCCCATAGCTTGAAGTCTTATTGTGAGTTGCCACGTCAGCACCCAATGCATGGAACACCACCCCGGGGGGGGGGGGGGTGAGTATGGCAGCGACTTGGATGGGTGCATATTTGTTTCTTTAATTTCCATATGAAGCAATTAAAGATATTAGCGTGCGTGAAAAATGAACCCATTTATTCCTACATGACGGTGAAATTTTTTTAGCTTTCACATCAATCACCATTACACATAGCCTTATCGTCATTATCTGCATCAAATACAAAAAAAAAATCATCTTCAACAATAAGCCTAAAATATAATTATTGATAAACGACACATGACATGAACCTACTGTCAAATTGTTCTTAAATTCTAATGTCTCAATTTTAAAAGTAAAGAAACAAATGTTTACTTAAATAAATAACATGTTTTGCACGTAACTCCATCTTATAGTGGTTTTGCAATTAAATATAGAAAAAAATTCAAGACAATGAAATAATGAATGCTACTTTTATTAAAAACAACTCTCACCCACCAAGCCACCATCTCTGACGAAAATGGTTAATCTTGGTCGTCTTTATCTATTCATTTTTTTTTCTTTTAATCTAGAACGGCAAAATTTAATGGCATCAATGCCTAGCAAATGTAAATGCTACATACATTTATTTTTGTTTTAAGTGACTAACGTGGGTTCGAGTATCGGCTAGAATAACTTGTTTCGTGTTAAGCCAGAAGGGTTTTTTTTCTAGTGAACGGGTTGGATTATTAAGTTTTCGTTCACAGAACAGAAAGATGATCAAATTATATTGGGTGATCCCGGGTATCCGGACACTTGATGTCAAAGGACGAAATAGGAGAACAAGATTTATATTTTGTTAATAACTATCTTGTATTGTGTTATCTTGATATATAAATAAAAAGTTAAAAGTTTATGTAAGTTATTCTATAGAATCAATACACACACTTTTTGTAACAATATAGCATTTTTTTTTCTATTTTCATTTTTTTCAATTCCTTTATATTTAACAGTAAGGTAGAATTTTATATATGTTATTCCAAACATTTAAATATCATGTATACCTGATCAAAATATAAAATATCATATATACCTGATCTAAACAAACTTTTATACTATATGACATATATCAACATATTTACAAAATATGTTTTTTTTAATATTATTGCATGCGAAGCATATCTCAAATGGTATACAATTCAGTTTCACAATCACCTTTTTAACTTAACAACCAACTTGTTCATAATCACACTTCATATCCCAAAGTTGGGTGCGTGAATATATAATCACTCCGCAACATATATTAATTCAACTAATAAAACACCATTTAGTGACCAGAAGCATAACTTGTTTGTCGATGATTCGATCAGTGACGAAACTTGTACGAAAACATTGAGAGGGACGGACTCAAATTGTACGGAAATTTTCATAAACGGGGGGCACAAATTTTTGACCGAAAACGAGTAAATTTAAACTATGTATACAAATTTTCAGACGAAAAAGCATGTTAATATACACTACTGCGTAGGGGACTATGGCCCTCAATAAGCTTCGTTCATGGACTCGACGGTGATAACAAAGTTCTCTTTTGTACCAACTACATCAAAAGCCGAAAGCCGAGGCCCTCACCTTCTTTACCACAACAGGATGGGTCACTCATCACTCGTTGTAGTTTGTACTCTACTTTTCTAGTTATTTTAAGTAATTTGTTCGACCTATCTTTAAACTTCTTTTCGGAAAAGTATATTTGGTTTATACCAACGGTGGACCAATTTGATTTTTGAAAATTAAAATTTAAATTTATTTTGCTTATTTGACTTGGATACATGTATATAAATAATTTTTTTATATTTTAAACTTTTTTTCTCTTAATAAACCCACTAGACCATATTTTATTTAATACATAATTTATTAAATGAAAAAAAAAGTGTAAGCAGTTATTGATTGAACCATTTGACATGCTTAGTGTAACACCCCGACCAAAGGCGGATTATACATCGGGGCGCCACATATTGTTTCATTACTCGTGACACTATTGGGTGTCAATATTTAATAAATACATTCATTCGCGCACGCGTAAGGTAAACACAATAACATAAATCATCATAAATCAATATATTATAAATCATAATATTCGAACAGCAAAAAACTTGTCTTGATACATTTTAATCTAGGTCCAAAATAAAGAAAACTTCCTACGTGTCCACAAGCTCCAAAACAGCTACTGCAAACCTGAACATGTGTTAAAATAAACGTCAAACACTTGCGTGTTGGTGAGAAATCAAGTTTAATACAATACGTAGATAACAATAAATCTGCGCGCAACACGTGTATGTCTGGTGTTTAACAAGGGTGCAATCAGATTGTGATCAAGCCTAAATAGATCATAGCTCATAGTTCATAGTTCAATCCGTGCTCCCAATTGAGCACAAAAACGAGAAAACATCTGTGCAAGTGTAAACAAAGAAAACCGTAAACGATAGGTCTCCCGTGTTCATCTAATGGATCCATGAAAACTTCGGAATAGGCCGAACAAAGCGGTTAATGATACACACATACAAATAAACAGCCAAGTAAACGTCCTCAACACATGGGATACTGCGCGACTAAAGTTCATAAACAAGTTTAAGACTCGAGTTTGTACGAACACATGAACATCCCAAAACATTAAAAATAAAAAGGGATTAGATACGAGATTACTCACTTGATAAAGATGCGGTGTAAGATAAAGCAAGAACCAACTTTAAACAAGCACAAGTTAACCTATAATTAAAGATTATTGTTTTAATGATTTGTTTTAAGTCTTGATTATAAGTTAGCATAATTAATAAGTAAATTATTATATATTATATATATTACCGGAAAAGCAGGGCAGAACAGGGAGGAAGACGGAGGCAAAGAGAGGAGACGGCAGAGGAAGAACAACGGCAAGGAGCAAGAGAGAACAGGAGAGATTAAGTGCTTTGTGTGTGTAGTGTTAGGAAAATAACATTTTATTTATAGGGAAACCCTAGGGAACACAATCCCTAGAAAAGGGGAAAAGATCTCAAAAAGTAAAAGATTCCAAAAGCAAAAGATATCAAAAGATATGGTAGCAGGGAAAAAGAGAAAAGGCTGACAGGTTAACAGTAAAAAGCATGGGCGGATCAGAAAAAGGTACTGGTCAAGCAAGGAAAAAGCAGATCTCAAAAGATAATGTCAGTCACTTTTTCTGCCAACCAATGGGGTTGGTGCGCATGCTGCGCCGAAAGTAACTTTTCAGACATAAGATAGGTCAACAGCTCAAAAGATAAGACATCACAAAAGCAAACGGCTAGATTAAACAGAAGAAAACTCAAAGGGTTTAGCGCGAGAAGGCTAAGGCGCGCCGCGGGAAGAATCGCATTTCTTTGCGCGCCGCGGGAAGAATCGCATTTCTTAGCGCGCCGCGGGAGGAACTAAAATTCCTAGCGCGCCGCGGGAAGAACTATAATTCTTCGCGCGTCGAGGGATAAACTACGATTCTTAGCGCGCTGCGAGAAGAACTACAAATCCTTAGCGCGTCGCGGGAAGAACTACCGTTCTTAGCGCGCTGCGAGAAGAATTACAATTCTTAGCGCGCTGCGAGAAGAGTTCGTCTCGCGTATCGCTGTAACAGGTGGTCTTCACGCAGGCTTCCTTGTAAGGAGTCTGGCGCGTGGAGCTGCGCAGACAACCTTAGGCGGGAAGGAACAAAGGACAAGCAAAGAGTTAGAAGAAAAAGAGAGGGAAACAAGGCTTAAGGGCGGGACAGCGACAAGAGGGAACAGAAGGCGGAAAGAGAGAAGAGGGATGGGACGGCGGAAAGAAAGAGAGGAAGAGGCGGGAAAGTAAAATATATATTATTATTAAAAGTAAAATATAAGTATAAATAAATATTAAATCATAAAAGAAAGAGATCGGGTCAGAGAAACGGGTACCCGGGTCAGGTCGGATCGGGGCAGATGTTACAGTCTCCCCTACTTTAAGAAATTTCGTCCCGAAATTTATCTCGAAGTAGGTTGCGCAGAGAACAGGTGCGGGTACTTGATCTTCATTTGATCTTCCCTTTCCCATGTAAACTCGGCTCCGCGCTTGGACTCCCAGCGAACTTTCACGATAGGGATACGACTGCGCTTGGTTTGCTTAACCTCGCGATCCATAATCTCAGCAGGTTTCTCAACGAAATGCATAGATTCATCAACTTGAACTTCATCAAGTGGAATGTGAAGGTTCTCGTCGGCTAAACACTTCTTGAGATTGGATACATGGAACGTTGGATGCACATTGCTGAGCGCGGGCGGCAGGTCAAGTCTGTAGGCAACTTTTCCTACACGCGCGAGAATCTTAAATGGTCCAACATATCGAGGAGCAAGCTTACCTTTCTTCCCAAAGCGGACAACACCCTTCCAGGGCGACACTTTGAGGAGAACAAGATCACCAACTTGAAATTCGAGAGGCTTCCGCCTACGTTCTGCGTAACTCTTCTGTCGGCTTCTGGCAGTCAGCAGATGATCACGGATCTTGGCGATTTTATCGGTTGTCTCTTGAACAAGTTCGGGTCCTGTGATTTGAGCTTCTCCCACTTCGCTCCAGCAAATCGGGAAGCGGCACTTACGACCGTAAAGTGCTTCAAATGGGGCCATACCGATACTGGAATGATAGCTGTTATTATAAGAGAACTCAATCAAAGGCAGGTGTGAATCCCAATTACCTCCAAAATCAAGAACACAAGATCGGAGCATATCCTCAAGAGTTTGAATAGTTCGCTCCGACTGACCGTCAGTCTGAGGATGATATGCCGTACTCATGTCCAAGCGAGTTCCTAGCGCAGATTGGAGAGATTTCCAAAAGCGAGATATAAAACGGCCATCGCGATCGGATATGATGCTCAAAGGAGTACCATGGCGGCAGACAATTTCCTTGACATAAAGCTGCGCGAGTTGCTCAACACGGTAGTTTTCACGAATGGGCAGAAAGTGAGCAGACTTAGTCAAACGATCCACTATTACCCAAATGCTATCATGTTTGCTTGCTGTCAAAGGTAACTTGGTAATAAAGTCCATCGCTACACATTCCCATTTCCACGTAGGAATTTCTGGTTGTTCGAGCAAACCAGATGGGCGTTGGTGTTCAGCTTTTACCTTAGAACAAGTCAGGCATTTAGCTACGAACACAGCAATATCCTTCTTCATACCGGGCCACCAATAAGTAATGCGCAAATCCTTGTACATCTTATCAGCGCCGGGATGAATAGAATACCGAGATTTGTGCGCTTCACTCAGGATATCGGCGCGAAGATTCTCATCAAAGGGAATCCAGATGCGATTGAGATAGCAGAGAATTCCACTCATATTGGGCACAAAATGCGCTTCTGCGCCACACGCTAACTCGGCGCGAAGGCTACCATTACTGATGGATGCGCGCTGCGCGTCACGAATACGCGATTCAAGGTTGCTTTGAATCGGCGCGAAGTGAAGCTGCGTGCGCGGCAAGATACAGTTAAGCTGGCAGGGTTTTCGGCTGAGCGCATCGGCTACCACATTAGCCTTACCAGGATGATACCGGATCTCACAATCGTAATCGCTGATGAGTTCGTTCCATCGGCGTTGCCTCATGTTAAGTTCCTTTTGATCAAAAATATGCTGAAGGCTTTTATGGTCAGTGTAGAGGATACACTTAGTACCATAAAGGTAGTGTCTCCAGATTTTCAAGGCAAAAACAACTGCACCAAGTTCGAGATCGTGAGTTGTATAATTCTTTTCATGAACCTTGAGTTGCCTCGATGCGTAAGCGATAACCTTGCCTCGTTGCATAAGAACACAACCGAGACCTTGGTTAGAGGCATCGCAGTACACGATAAAATCATCATTACCCTCAGGTAGCGCAAGAACAGGAGCTTCACACAACAAACGCTTGAGCGTTAGAAAGGCTTCTTCTTGCTTCGAGCCCCAAATATACGGTTTACCTTTGTGCGTTAGAGCTGTTAAAGGCAAAGCGATCTTCGAGAAGTTCGAAATGAAGCGCCGGTAATAACCAGCTAAGCCCAGAAAGGAACGGATCTCAGAAGGAGTAGATGGCGTAATCCAGTTCTTGATTGCTTCAATTTTGGATGGGTCGACATGAATACCCATCTTGTTAACAACATGGCCAAGAAACTGTACTTCATCCGACCAAAATTCACACTTGGAGAGCTTAGCATAAAGCTGCTCGGTTCGAAGCTTTTGCAACACCAACCGAAGATGTTGCTCATGCTCGGCCTTGGTCTTAGAATAAATCAGAACGTCATCGATAAACACAATCACGAATTTATCCAAGAAAGGCCTACACACCCGATTCATTAGATCCATGAAAACGGCGGGTGCGTTGGTTAAACCGAAGGACATGACCAAGAATTCAAAATGGCCATAGCGAGTTCGAAAAGCAGTCTTCGGAACATCTTCATCGCGGATGCGCAACTGGTGATAGCCAGAGCGGAGATCAATCTTGGAAAAACAAGAGGCACCTTGGAGTTGATCAAAGAGGTCGTCAATACGCGGTAAGGGATACCGGTTCTTAATGGTGAGTTTGTTCAACTCGCGGTAATCAATACACATGCGAAACGATCCATCTTTCTTTTTAACGAACAACACCGGAGCACCCCAGGGCGAAGAGCTAGGGCGAATGAATCCTTTAGCAGTCAACTCTTGAAGTTGGCTTGCCAATTCTTGCATCTCAGCGGGCGCAAGACGGTAAGGAGATTTAGCTACGGGGGAAGCACCAGGGACAAGATCAATACGGAACTCGACTTCATGAGCGGGAGGGATACCAGGAAGATCATCAGGAAAAACTTCAGGGAAATCACGCACAACAGGGATATCGCGAAGCTTCTTTTCTTCAGCAGGTTTAACCACATGGGCTAGAAATGCAATACACTTCTTCCGCATGAGTCTTTGGGCTTCGGCGCAAGACATAAGTTTAAGACCGCGGGAGGGTTTTTCGCCGTAGATATGAAGATCACCATTTTCTCGAGGTATGCGAATCATCTTCTTGGCGCAAATAACTTCGGCGCGATTATGCGTAAGCCTGTCCATACCAATGATAACATCAAAGCTTCCAAGAGGCATGGGGATGAGGTCGATCAGAAAATCGTTTTTGTTAAGGTTAAGCGTGCAATCCTTAATCACTGAGTTAATTAAAACAGTTTCGCCATTAGCCAATTCAACTGAAAAATCTTCTTTTAAGTTATCGCGCGGTCGCGCAAGCTTCTGCTCGAAGGCGCGAGAGATAAAACTTCGATCGGCGCCAGTATCAAAAAGTATAGAAGCATAAAATCCGTTAAGCAAAAATGTACCATTAACTACGTCATTATTCGCTTGCGCTTGGTGCGCGGTTATATTAAAAGCTCGTCCGCGTGCCACTTGGTTCGAAATCTGGTTCCCCGGATTCGCTTGCGTAATCTGAACTTGTAGCCTTGGGCACGCGTTCCGGAAATGACTGGGATCACCGCAGTTATAGCACGACCTGGGTCGTGGGTTTTGGTGGGTTGGTTGAGGGTTCTGCGGGTAGACTGGTGGTGTTGGCGCAATTGGATTGGCGGGAAGGATTCTACAGAACTCAGCAGAGTGACCAACGCGGCCACATCGGTTACATTGTCGACACGGGACTTGAGGTGGGTGGTGAAGTCTACAGGTTGGGCAAAAGGGTTGATTTCCTGTATAAGGTTTCTTAGGTGGCGGGGCAGGGAGTGCTGGATTGGTTAAGGCATAGTTGTGGACTATAGGAGGTGTTGGGTAGGCTGATAGTGGGTTAGGCGCATAAACTGGAGGTTGGTAGATGGGTTGCTGGACTATGGGCGGGTTGGTAAGCGCATAGGCCTTGCGCCTGCGCTTGAGGTTGTTACGGTTTGAGGGTTTAGGTTTGGTTTCTGTTGGTTCAGGGGCAGTCTTGGTGGGTTTGGTCTTCTCAGTTCCCCGCAGGAACAGAGTTCCTGCTCTGACATGGTTGTCGCTGAGCACAGCGGCCAACTCGATGGCGTCAGAGAGGGTAACTGGGTTTCTGGCCCATACAGAATCTTGAATTTCCATGGGGAGACCCCCAAGGAATTTCTCTATGGCTCGGCGGGAAGGGGTAACAAGGTGAGGGACAAGCAGGCTTAGTTCATGGAAGCGCGTCGCGTACTCGCGCGCTTCACCGCTGTATTGCTTCAAGTTCCAGAATTCTTCCTCCAAGCGCTTAACTTCGTTGGGAGGGCAGAATTCTCGCGTCAGAATTTCTTTGAATTCCTCCCAGGGCATGTTAGAAGCAGCTTCTGCGCCACGCGCATGAGCTACTCCATTCCACCATGTAAGCGCTCTAGATTCCAGGACACTGGAAGCATATAGGGTTCGTCTGTCTGAGGGGCATTGGGTATGGAGGAAAGTGTTTTCTATTTTCTCAAGCCACTGGAGCATCACGGTGGCTCCTTCAAGACCTGTGAACTTTGGAGGGTTACCCGCGTTAAAGGACTTAATGTTGTAACCAAAGGTGTTGGTATTGTTTTGGCTCAAAGCTTGGGCTATTGCGGCGGCCATTTCCTGGGAACGTTGCTGCGAACGTCTGCGCGCGGCTTCTTTCTTCTTGAGATGGCGAGCTGATAGCGGAGGCATTCTATAAAAGTTTTAATTTTAGTTATTATCTTGGTTTTAGCACAAAGTATGTCATCGTAAAGCTTGTTTCGCGAAGTTAGTTACTGTCAAAAGTTAAAGTAAAATAAATGACCCTAAATGCAGACTTAATAAAGGTAACAAATCCGAATCAAGAATCGACAATTCATGTATCACCATGACTTTCCGAATTCCCAATTTAAAATATACGAGCAAACGAGTATTGGAGATTGACGATTCATGTATCACCATGACTTTTCAATCTTCAATATAAAATATACAAGAAAATGAGTATTGGAGGTTGACAATTCATGTATCACCATGACTTTTCAAGTCTCCAACCTCAGAACATAATCGTAAATGGAAATTGAAAATCAACTATTCATGTATCACCATGACTTTTCGGATTTTCAAATCCAACAAACGAATATGTAAGTAAAATCAATAAAAATCGAAATTCAATCAAAAATCGAAATATCGCGAAATAAAACATAAGATCATATACTGCGCAAGCGCGAGCATATTCATAAATAACGAGTAATTAACAATAAGCGCGCAAACATGAGATTTCTCTCATGCGCGAGAAGGGACTCTTAGGTATTCTAGGCCGTTACGTCTAACCACCTATCCTAAAGTCAACGAGCTCTGATACCAATCTGTAACACCCCGACCAAAGGCGGATTATACATCGGGGCGCCACATATTGTTTCATTACTCGTGACACTATTGGGTGTCAATATTTAATAAATACATTCATTCGCGCACGCGCAAGGTAAACACAATAACATAAATCATCATAAATCAATATATTATAAATCATAATATTCGAACAGCAAAAAACTTGTCTTGATACATTTTAATCTAGGTCCAAAATAAAGAAAACTTCCTACGTGTCCACAAGCTCCAAAACAGCTACTGCAAACCTGAACATGTGTTAAAATAAACGTCAAACACTTGCGTGTTGGTGAGAAATCAAGTTTAATACAATACGTAGATAACAATAAATCTGCGCGCAACACGTGTATGTCTGGTGTTTAACAAGGGTGCAATCAGATTGTGATCAAGCCTAAATAGATCATAGCTCATAGTTCATAGTTCAATCCGTGCTCCCAATTGAGCACAAAAACGAGAAAACATCTGTGCAAGTGTAAACAAAGAAAACCGTAAACGATAGGTCTCCCGTGTTCATCTAATGGATCCATGAAAACTTCGGAATAGGCCGAACAAAGCGGTTAATGATACACACATACAAATAAACAGCCAAGTAAACGTCCTCAACACATGGGATACTGCGCGACTAAAGTTCATAAACAAGTTTAAGACTCGAGTTTGTACGAACACATGAACATCCCAAAACATTAAAAATAAAAAGGGATTAGATACGAGATTACTCACTTGATAAAGATGCGGTGTAAGATAAAGCAAGAACCAACTTTAAACAAGCACAAGTTAACCTATAATTAAAGATTATTGTTTTAATGATTTGTTTTAAGTCTTGATTATAAGTTAGCATAATTAATAAGTAAATTATTATATATTATATATATTACCGGAAAAGCAGGGCAGAACAGGGAGGAAGACGGAGGCAAAGAGAGGAGACGGCAGAGGAAGAACAACGGCAAGGAGCAAGAGAGAACAGGAGAGATTAAGTGCTTTGTGTGTGTAGTGTTAGGAAAATAACATTATTATTTATAGGGAAACCCTAGGGAACACAATCCCTAGAAAAGGGGAAAAGATCTCAAAAAGTAAAAGATTCCAAAAGCAAAAGATATCAAAAGATATGGTAGCAGGGAAAAAGAGAAAAGGCTGACAGGTTAACAGTAAAAAGCATGGGCGGATCAGAAAAAGGTACTGGTCAAGCAAGGAAAAAGCAGATCTCAAAAGATAATGTCAGTCACTTTTTCTGCCAACCAATGGGGTTGGTGCGCATGCTGCGCCGAAAGTAACTTTTCAGACATAAGATAGGTCAACAGCTCAAAAGATAAGACATCACAAAAGCAAACGGCTAGATTAAACAGAAGAAAACTCAAAGGGTTTAGCGCGAGAAGGCTAAGGCGCGCCGCGGGAAGAATCGCATTTCTTTGCGCGCCGCGGGAAGAATCGCATTTCTTTGCGCGCCGCGGGAAGAATCGCATTTCTTAGCGCGCCGCGGGAGGAACTAAAATTCCTAGCGTGCCGCGGGAAGAACTATAATTCTTCGCGCGTCGAGGGATGAACTACGATTCTTAGCGCGCTGCGAGAAGAACTACAAATCCTTAGCGCGTCGCGGGAAGAACTACCGTTCTTAGCGCGCTGCGAGAAGAATTACAATTCTTAGCGCGCTGCGAGAAGAGTTCGTCTCGCGTATCGCTGTAACAGGTGGTCTTCACGCAGGCTTCCTTGTAAGGAGTCTGGCGCGTGGAGCTGCGCAGACAACCTTAGGCGGGAAGGAACAAAGGACAAGCAAAGAGTTAGAAGAAAAAGAGAGGGAAACAAGGCTTAAGGGCGGGACAGCGATAAGAGGGAACAGAAGGCGGAAAGAGAGAAGAGGGATGGGACGGCGGAAAGAAAGAGAGGAAGAGGCGGGAAAGTAAAATATATATTATTATTAAAAGTAAAATATAAGTATAAATAAATATTAAATCATAAAAGAAAGAGATCGGGTCAGAGAAACGGGTACCCGGGTCAGGTCGGATCGGGGCAGATGTTACACTTAGTTTTGATATTCACTTTGGGTACATGTTTAAGACAATATTAAACTTGTTAATAAAAAAGGTATAGTGGGTATTTTTTTTAAATAATTAAAATTAGTAGGATAGGTTTTATCATTTCTCCTTACTCGTACATAAAACTTAAAACTGTGTTATAGATATAAGATTTAAAGTAGTTAATCATGTTTAATATTTATGTTAAGTGTATCATCTCTAACATATTTAACACGATAAGATCTGCTTTGCGAGCATTTCTACTTGAGCTTTTTGGCACAAATGTACTAATATCTTTGGACTATGGTTTATACAAATAAAGAAATACATTTTCTTAACAAACAAATAATAGTTATAACCTATTGATCTAGTAGTAACATGGATTTTGTGTCACAAATGTGTGGTTATGACTCAAAATAATAATAACAATAATAATAAGGAAAATTGGGTTTTATCGGTCCTAACTATTTTTGTTTCGCCGGCGGTGGTCCCAACTTTCATTTTGGCTGGCAACGGTCCCAATTTTCACATACATTGAAACCACCAGTCCGCGACTAACAGATTACAAGCTCCGTTAATTAAAATCTGATGTGTCGTCCTAGTCATCAAAAACAGCTGACTGTGCATCCTACGTGGACCGGCAGTGTATTATACATACTCCCCAAATCCCCAACGTTAACGGGAACGGCCACTTGAACATCCGCTTCAGAGTCCTCGCCGGTGAAGGAGTGGTTCGGGGTGGAGCTGCCGGTGAAGGAGTGGTTCGGGGAGGAGCTGCCGTTTCCGACGGCCGGAGACGGCGTACGTGGCTTAGGCTTAGGGCTGCGAGGTGGGTTTGCGACGGCGGATCCGACGGGGGTGTCGTGTTTGACGGCGACGACGTCTTTGCTGCAGCAATGACCCACCGACAACAACAACAACAACAATAATAATAATAATAATATTCTCCGGCGAGGGTTTGAAAAGTCTAATAGTAGGTTGATGGCAAATTGGTGTTCATAGTCTGGGATTGACGAAACGGCAGCTCCACCCCGACCACTCCTTCACCGGCAGCCCATGGCAGAGTGCCTACCCTGCCGGACTGGTGGTTTCAATGTATGTGAAAGTTGGGACCGTTGCCAGTCAAAATAAAAGTTGGGACCACCGCCGACGAAAAAAATAGTTGAAACCAATGAAAACCAATTTTCCTAACAATAATAATAATAATAACTATTAAATTTTTTGTGGAGTGGGGAAAGTAAACGTGGTTAATAGCTATCCACACCTTACCACATGAATGGTTTGTTACAAATTTGGCCACACTTCATTTATTAAACAACTAGACAACACTTATATATCTTACAAAATATGGTCATAATTCTTTTTTAAAAATATGTTTCTTTCAAAGTCATAATATTATCAAAAGGATTTAATTCAAACTTTTATTTTCAAAGATAAACAAGAAAATTTATTTTGATTTTTAGGCCATGCGTACGGTTGTTTATATCAGGTCTTTGTGTGTGAAGATAGTACAAAGAATTAGAACTAAAACATATAACGTTCTGATTTCAAAAATTGAAGTTAGGCATATTTCAACGGCAAAATAACCCTAAAACGGATTAAACCGAATGCCCAACATGTTTCTCCAAAGATTATGAGTAGTCACTCATATCTAAACACATAAATAGGCAAGTTTGGTTTGTTAGAATTATGAAATAGTAACTTTATACGAACTTAATTAATTATTGAATAAGGTTTATGATGAAGCCAAACGTGTTTTAAGTTAAAAATCACAAATCTATCTTGAGAAAACAAACTTTTTATAATTAAATCCTAAAAGATTATTATATGTGCAATAAACAAATCAAAATAAGGTGTAAAGTGAGTCACGTGAGTTTGTAACTAGCTATAAACAAAATATTATATTTTTTTAAAACAAATCAAAATAAAATACTTGATTTGTAATTCAAGAGAGACTATTTGTGTAGCTTGTTACTCGTTTTGCTTCTATTTTGTTTTACTATAATATATACACTAGAGGCTTGATGTTTTTGACATTAAGGAAAGTGGGTCGGTGGAAAATAATTTTTTTTGGGTTTTTATATTGTAAAGTAAAAAAAAAAGGTATTGCCTTGCATGGAGAGTTCTTATGATATAAGAATATATGTATTGGTTTAACTAAAAAGTAAAATATATCAATAATATAATTAAGCAATGGTTTAACTAAGG
This sequence comes from Bidens hawaiensis, assembly GCF_021521415.1. NCBI lineage: Eukaryota > Viridiplantae > Streptophyta > Magnoliopsida > Asterales > Asteraceae > Bidens > Bidens hawaiensis. The sequence continues at coordinate 226,085 of NW_027493914.1, forward strand.
AGTGAAAAATCAAATGTTGGTGGGATGTCGCCCTAAGTCACCTCACATTTTTTTTGCAACAAATTCATTCGCCAAACATTAAGCCAAGGGCAGCAAGGGCGCCAATCCCCTTTGGGCGCTATCATAATAACGAGGCAAGGGCTCTACAAATGGGGCTACATTTTTAATACACAATCAATCACATTTTTACACACAATATTTATATAAAAAGATTAAATAGATATTCTTTCAGCTAAAAGTTTCATGATATTGAGTGAGAAGTTAGCTAAACCGCTACATATACTCTTGTATCATGAAAAGTTAGTAAGACCGCTGCATATACTCTTCTTTCAGTTAAGTAGGAGACTGGTTAGTTATGCGAGATGATTGTCGATGAGCTTGGTGGTCTATTGTCAAAGACAAAATGTTTAAAACATTAAGAAGTTGAGAGGTCTTGAGTTCAAGTTTCTAAATGATATAAAATCGCCGTTCTAAAAAAATAAAGTTTTGTGAGATGATTAGACAAGAACATGCATTAATAATCGTTCGTGAGGTAGGTTTTGAAATTGGAATAACCCATGTGACAACATAGGTGGCAAGCACATGCTATCGGGCCTAACTTTCAATTGAAGCATTGTACGGCATTCAATAAGTTTGACACTTGGCCTTTCTATTTAGTAATGTGTTTATTAAGCAGTAAAGATTGTCCGTAACGTTATAATTTATAAGTCTATTTTTTTATATGCAAGTCAAGTTAGCATGTCACAACAGTTTTCTATGCAAACATATTGTTACCTCTAACACTACCGTACACATTCTTCTCATATATAGCATACTTTTTTTATTTAATTATAATATATGTTATTATTTGTAAGAAATAAATAGAAATGAAAAACATTCACATGTAGCCGCACGTCAGAGGTGCAGCCCAACGCCACATGTGGGAAGGGCGGATGTCACCTCTACCCCCCTTGTGCTGGAAGCCATCTTGTAACTAACATGACCGTATTGATGTAGAACTAACTATATAGCTGGTCTTGGTTAGTTTAGTTAAACAACTTTTAATTGAATCGGCTCGAAAAGTAGAACCGTAACACTGACCCTAATGGTCGAATCGGTTTTCATTTTTTTATTTTTTTTAAATTATTGGTTATTGATATTATTGATTTGTTCAATACTTCAATTATTGTTAAAGACTTGTCTGATGAGTAAAGGTAAAAGAGCCGATTCGATGACCAATCATCAAATTATAAACACATTGGTCTATGAAACGCATGTGAAATTGCGATGTTTTAGGTTATTTTGTGTTGCTTGCTTTTGTTATATTTACTCTGTATATTTATATTGCAATAAATACTACAATATACAATATTAACATACAAGCAAATAAGACAAATATTACACATAGAAAGTGAACCAACATATTAAGCTAAACCCCTTATCATTTATGCATGTATGATGTGTTTCTTGTTACTTTGTTACTGATATGATTTTGCACGAATTCCTTTAAAATTACTATATTATTTTGTCCGGTATGAAACTTGAACTCTCATTATTTGAAATAAACGTTGCCTTAACAAACATTTTGATATATTTGGGGTACAAGCTCTTGTTTGACGTAAATTCGACCATTTAAAATCCCGCTTAATATTTTGTTTCTTAGTTTACCAAAAAGATGACATATAAATAAAATCGGAGCTAGCAATGGGCAACGACCAAGAAGAACAACGTGAAAATGATTTCAACATCCGACACCTCTAGTTATCGCCGAAAACCAATTAAACACGCGTTAAAGACTAATCCAAATTTTGTGGATTGATGGTGTTAAATACGTGATTTACAAATGTACCATAGTGAAAAAAGAAAACAACATGGTATAATTTAATCGTTGATAAAAGTATGATTATTTGTTTTTTTTACAATGTTGTGGTGGCCCAAAATATAATAGAACTCATCAAAGGCCCAATATTGCTCTAGAGTTGAACGTTCTAACTGTTAATAGACCTCATCTTGGCCCATGGATATCATGTTACGGCCTAACTGATCAAGTAGAATCAAACGGGCTTCAAAATGCATTTTGGGCCTACATGGTCATGTCTAGAGGTACACAAAATCGGGAATTTGAAAAACCTGGGTTCGGGTATGATCGGGTATTGGAAAATCGGGCATTACCAATAGCTGGGTCGGGTTTGGGTCCGGGTATTGCCTCTAAAACCATACCCTATGTATCGGGTTCGGTCGGGTATAGAACATGGTATTCTATAACCGGGTATTTGAATACCCTATTTATGGGTATTGAAAAAGCCATGTTTTTTGGCTTTTTTTTCCGGGTATTTTTCGAGTATAGATTGGAATTTCTTAGGGGTTGCATTTCTTAGAGGTATTTGGGTATTTTCCAGTTATTTTTCAGGTAATTTCGAGTATAGATAGAGTATTTGAAAAACCCGGTTTCGGGCATTGGAAAAACCCAATTTCGGGTAAGGAACCGGTTCGGGTTTCGGGTATTGCGGGTTATAAATCGGGTCCGGTTCGGTTTATAAACCAAGTTTTTTCAACAAACCCCAAACCGCTAGTTTCAGGATCAGTTCCCCTTAAGATCTATCAACCAGTTTTAAAACCGGACCGGTTTGAGAAAAACTGGTTAAAATGGTCTATAAACCGAACCGAACCGACATGACTAGACTGACTGGCCAATCTTGCTTCTAAACCGGTTTATAAACTGAACCGGTTTGAGTCAACCCGCTTTTGACCAGCCGTTGACCAAACCGAATCGGTTTATAAACCGGTCCAGTTTGGGTTTAAAATCGGTGTTGTACACCTCCAGTTCTAATGATTGGTTTTATTGTACTTGTTTCATGTGTTTTAATGAGCCGGATCTTGGACCGGGCCCTCTTGGATATGAATATGTTGTTATTGGGCCTTAGTAGAGCAGTTGGGTTATTTAATAGTTTGGGCCTCATGTGATCGGCCCACTATTGGTGGTGGTATGTTTAATCGAAGAGCGGTCGATGAAGAAGAATACATCTCGGTTAGGTGACTGATTTCGGTGTCATTAAATTCGGTCTACATTAGATGTCCGTTTTCTTTTGCGCTCAATATCATCGTGCTTACATGTCCAATTTGTTCAAGTCTGTTTGTATTTTATTAAATTATATAAACGGTTGAGTTAAATCATAATGGTTTGGGTACTAGGAGTGTTAAATCCATGTTTTGTAACATTTATTAACTTTAATAGTCAAAGTCATACATCTAAAATGAACGACTTATTGGTAAATGTTACTATCAACTTGTTACACTTAACTTATATATATATATATTCAAGTTGATCATGTCATTCATATCTAGATGGGCATTATTAACAATACACAATAAGTCAATTACCAAAATAATCATTTGACATAAAATTGAAAGCCAATTACCAAAAATAATCATTTGACATAAAATAGAAAGCCAATTACCAAAATAATCATTTGCACATGATTTCATGATTTAAGCAACCACAGTCATATGTACTCCTTAGATAAACAACTTAATGTATAGGTGTATACTTAGCTTTAAAAAAAATTCTTATGTGCTTAGCTTTAAGCTCAAATTATAAAAGTGCAATAGACGCGGACCACATCTTGCCAACGACTGTTCCTTATCACTCTCCATCTTACGTTGTCGGTATATTGCCTAAGAAAACAAAGATAATAAACCCCGTCTACAAAGATTACAGTTTTTATTAAGATCGGTGACAAAGAAGAAAATGAGAAATATTAGCCGACAAAGATAAATAAATATTGGAATGTTGGCGGATTTAAGGGTTTTTTTCATTTTTTTGGATTTATGATATCAAACTATTAAATGGTTGTTTTCATATCGACTTAGCATATAGTTTTATGTTTGTTGAACAAAAACATTATAAATTTATAATGTAACAAAAAAGGGACCACCATGCCCAAAACTAAATTATTTGGACATAAAACGACTTAGCATTTTGTTCCAAACAATCGGCTATTCTACCCGATTGATACATACCTGTCCGGTTTGATAATTGATATATTCTAAAACCATCGTTACCAGTTCAACCGATATATATAATTTTTTTTTCAAAAATCGAAATCATGTGACTAACATGCCGTTCTAAGGTATCTAACTCAACAAGAAACCTTTTGACACAATGTTTCATCAAACAACTTAACATGTTTCTTTTTTTAATCCAAGACAACTATGACAACTTGATAACAACCACAACTACTCCAAATTAAAAAAATCTCATCAATTGCCTTGTATTATAACTTTTGAGAGGTACCAATCACCAAATAAATTTTTAAAAAATAATAAAAAAGCATCTTTTTACAATTTTTAATCTTCCCATCATTATTATATCTTCATTGAAACGTTGACTAATCCTTTAATCTCCACCCTTGATCAACTCCAATCGTTGACTTAACCTTTTAACCTTTTTTTAAGACAAATTTCTTTTACTTTCTCAGTGTTGAACAGGAACCGTCGACTTAATTCAAATTCGACGGTTCCCACGCAGACGCAGTCAGCAACGACAAATCCTTCCACCCCAACTTCAACCGACCTGACTCCTCCACCAACGTGTACCCTTTCCACGGAAACATCCCAAGCAACAAACTCGCTTGAGCCGCGGGGTTACCCGCTAACGAAACCGGTCTAAACCCAACCCGACTCAACTCCTCACCCCATCTCTCCACTTTTACCTCACCCGTCCGTTTCGGTCCCCCAACCGCCACAATATTCTTAATCTCACACCCGAATAACTGCCTCTCAACCGTAAACCTTTCCACATTCTCCGATTCAACCCCATCACCCAACGCATCAAACAAAGCCGAATAATAATGCAACGCCTCCACAAACCGCCCGAGAAAACTCCCGCCGTGGCTCAAATCCTGTTCCACAATTGTTATCAATTTAGGCTTTAACACTTTAAGTAACCTCAAGGTACCGAAATCGCTCCCGGTTACATCATACAAACAATGATGCAGCCAGTGTACAACTACCGTCTCACCCGATCTAACCCCAAGTCTAGTAACAAAATCCGAACCCAAATCCGAACTTACTAAATTCCCAATTTTCCCTTCAAGCGGAACGAATTCAAACGGTAAATTCAAAGAATTAGCGAAATCGTGTAAGCGGGCGCCCGTAGATTCTAAAAGCTCGATAGACGACCCGATACCAGTGATCCGCAACGATTTGAGCTTACGAGGGCGAGACGCAAGGATATGAAACAACCCAGGCCATTGAAGACCTTGCATAATATCTAGATCTATAATATGAACCGTGGATTCATGTTCTAATGTTTGGAAAATCGCTTGATTCGCCGTAAAATGCGAAAACTTAATAAACGGGCTTATCGAATTGTACGACTGAAGCGCGTTACATATATGTTTGTTATGAGTTAAAGTTAAGGCTTTGGAGGTCAAGGGATTATAAGTTCCTAGGTAGGAACTTAATATCCTTGACTGCAAAGCCTCAGCGAAGTAAGCTGTTACCCGTTCTGGCGATGATCCGAATGGCGACGCCAGTTCGGATATCTCGGGTAACAGGTTACTCGCATGGTCTAGGTTATCGACTGCTACGGACTCTGCGCATTGGAGCAAGAGTCCTAGCAGCTTTAACCCAGACGATTCTGCTGCTGTTGCAGTTTCTGCTGCAACAGCAGCATAATCATAATTTTCTTCTTCTTCAATCACAGAATTTTGTTCTGCGACGTTGCGGCGCTTGTTTTCGCCGTATTCGTTGGTTTCGGAGGCTCGTTTAGAGGTGTTGGTGTTGGTGTTCATGTTCATGTTGATGTCTATGGTATCAGAAGAAGTGGAATAAGATTGTTGAAGCATGGTAGTAGTGGTGGGGATAAGAATAATATTGGAAGAAGACAAGAGAATAAAGAGGATGAAGGAGTTGAATTGAGTAGTCTGTGTCAGTCAGAGTATGAGGTTGAAGAAGATTAATATGATCAATAATGATAATAATATCAATGGTGGATATGGTGAAATTAACAGGTGAGTGATAATAATAAGAATAATAATAATAATAATAATGGAAGGAAGAAGAAGATGAAAGAGGTGGGGAAAAGGTTGTTGGCTTTTTGACTGTATGTTCATTTTCAGGGTTTCATTTTCTAGTGGAGTTTAGGTTAGTCCTTGTACTCTTCTACTTGCTTCTTTACTCTTTTTGTTGGGTGTGTGGATTTATATTCTTGTTTGTATTATACGAGTATAAACGAGCTAAGGCGAGCATGAGTCAGGCTTGTCTCGAGCTCTTTTTATAAATCTCAAGCTCAACTTGTGAGTCAGTCTATTAAAGCTCGGGTTGTATAGTAATGTTAGTTGGGTCGAACATGTCATGTATAGTAATAGTATGACTTCAATATCTATTACTATAGTTTTCAGAAGCCTTTATTTTTTAATTATTTGTATATATTCTGGAAAAAAAAACCTTAAACGATCCTAAGCTCGAACTGATAACTTGTAGTACCTTAAACGAGTGATTGTTTGGTGTGAAAGAAATACACGGAAGTCCAAAAGAAATAAAAATTAAAAATGCACAACGTTTGTTAAGGTTCGACTAATCTAAATGAGCTTCACATACAAGGCTTAGGCTCGAGCTCGAAAAAGCTCTCGGTTTAAAGTTTTTTATCAATTTGATTTTGAGTAGCTCACGAGCAGCTCGTGTCGTTCGAGCTTATTTGTATGGTTATAAAACTCATGTTTGGATTTAATCCAAATGGGTTTAAATTTACAAAGTGTGCAAAGTGAAGAAAAAGATGACACGATGGCATTTTTGTAACTACCCGAATAGCGTAATTACTCTACTTGTAAAATTATAGCGTAATTACTATCACGCTATCTGCATGTTGAGTTATAGTGTACACGTACTTACGAAAATGTTATTGCGTCACTTTGTTTTCTTCATTTTACATGTTTTATACAAGAAGAACCATTTGTGCGTTATACCTCTCCATAAAACCTAGGCTAAAAAACACATTTATATCTTTGATATGCTAGGGTCCAAATCTATTACTTGTGCTATGGTTATGATCCTAGGAGAAAGTAAGTGGTTTTAGTCTAAGCACTTACTAGAGACAAGGCGAGTTAGATTATAGTGTATGACAAACAACGTTGAGTCATCCTTACTGAGTAAATCTAATTTAGTCTCGAATTAAGCTTAATAATGTCTAAGGGTGAGTTAAATTTAAGTAACAACCCATACGATGTCAAACTAGCTGATTCGAGTTCTAATTATGATGAGTCTAGTTTAAGGATTCAAACCTACGTCTTTAAGAACAAATCTACGATCCTTAAACATGTGCAAGTATCTTCTCATTATAGTTTTGACAAGGAAGAGCATGTCAAAATCGGTCTGGACATGTTACTAATGTCTAATAATTTTGGATTGGAAACCTGAGCCTAAAGGTATTTAAGCCTAGTGTTTCAACCAAAAAAGCTCAAAGGGAACACCAAACGAAGTCATGGGGATACTACCGTTATATGTTAGTGAATAATCATGATATAACCCATTTTAAGAAGTAACATATCTTGATCATATATAACATAGCACTTAATAATAATCGTTTTAAGAAGGAACATTCATTAAGAGTTACGAGTCATATAATTAACGGACTTATATAGAGGATTAAGAGAAATAAAAGGGTTATTAATGAAATTTTTTGTAATGTTGTTGCTAACGACGTTATGTTTCTGGTTTGTTTGTAGCGTTGGGTGGTCCGCAACCGAAAGGTAGTTGCTTAGCTCACAAAACACAACTAATAAACCTATGATATATTATTTAATTAATCACTAATTAACTTTTTAATTTTGAGTTAACCAAAGTCTTTTTGTCCTGAATTTGATTGCGTCATCTTTGGATACCTTTTCTTTGTTTCGTACAAATTTCATTAAATTCGAAATTTGTCTTATCCACCGGCTTTGTGTTTTATTTTCTTCTAAATAATTATTAACACTATGTTTAGTTGTTTACCATTATAAGTTTACAACTACCCAAGAATTATGTTAAACTTTAGAGGAATAATAGTTTTAAATAATTTCAATTATGTTGTATTTGATAATAATAATAGTTCCAACTTCATTCTTGGCTGGTTGCGGTCTCAACTAAATCTGCATTGTTTATAACGGTTCGCAACTAACAGAGGACTAACTTCGTTTGTTGCATGTCGCGGAAAAACGTTTTTTCGGCCTGAACACTTATATTTTTTCCCTAAAAACTCAACATTTTCGTCCCAAACATCTTTGTAACCTTAGATCGGACATTTAGGAATCTTTTTTTAAATAAAATCCCCAGTTATTGATGTCGCCAGACCCTAGAACCACCGTCGGAATCAGTTGGTGGTGTGAGTCCATGGAGGTGGTGGTGATGTTCACGTTGATTTTTCCGGCAAAAAGTGCGAGTTTCCGGCGACCTCCCACTAACGGAATTGGTCCTTCGTTAGTCGGGGATCGTTATAAACAATGCACATTTAATTGAGACTGCAACCAGTCAAGATTGAAGTTAAGACTGTTAATTTTTAGGTTATTTAAAATTAATATTTCAACTTTAAAGTTATTTAACAAATGTTAATCATCAAAGATTTGTAGCATTTTGCTTTTTGCTATTCATGATCATGAACATTGTTATATGACTAATAACTGTTTGGTAATATTTTAATGATTATATTAAGATGCTATATCTAATTTAGCCAACATTCAACGTGTTTGGTTCATCAAAATAATAAATTTGAATTGGTTATTTCAAAGAAAACTTAAGTGGCTTAAAAGAAACGGGGACTCACCGTGAAGAAACACTAAGTAACCCCGGGCAGATTATAGGTAATCTGGGGGCCAGGTAATGTTTCCCACGAAGGTTAGGTCCAGCAGAGTAAGTTGTACTTCAGGGAACCTGCAAAACAGACACCGTAAGCTCGTCACTGAGAAGGGGGGTTCCTCCTTGTGACCACCCTCCGGCGTGAGAATCAGTCTATATTGCTCTTTGAATATAAAAGTATATGAATACTATAAGAGCAGTTATCAAGTAAGTTATACGAGATTGTAGATGATCTTACCATTCCAAGATATTGGAGTATTTATAGCCGAAGGTAGGTTTTCTAGAAGGTACAGCCGGCTGAATAGTATTCCTGTTCAACCAACAGTGGATTACGCACAGGCCATACTGGTTGGTGGGTAGGTTACAGCCAACAGTAATAAAGTCGGCTGCACTATTCCACCAACTGTAGACCATGCACGTCCCACTGACTGTGGATTGTACGCAGGCCATGCTGGTTGGTGAATAGGTTACGGCCAACAGTAATACTATTCCACCAACTGTAGGCTGCGCCTGCTCCACAGTGAGGGTTGGTGAGTAGGCAGCGGCTAATAGTGACAAACAGTACTAGAGGGTGCTCCTCCTCGCACTGTTGTCGGTGAGCTGTCACCCTGTGATTGGCTCATGGGCTGTTCTGGTCAGATCGTCTGTCCTATCCATACCTTGGTAGGTATGGTACAAAAGATCTTTCAGAATCAGACTGGCTCATTTGGGCGGGATTGTTCCCGCCTTGCTCATGCCTTCACGTGACGGCTGAAGTAGCTAGTCTTGTACGTGTAGCCCTGCTGTCTGCGGGTAGCCTTCCCTGATGGCTTGTATCCGCAACTGCGGGAACAGGCGGGGTACTTCACCATTGGGAGGCTTTCCCTGCGTGTACAGCTTGCGTACTGCGCGTAAGATTCTATGAGCATGGTGGGTCCTGCGGGAGCAGATGGCCTTTGCGCAGACAACCCTGTTCAAGGTGAGTCTTGCGGGACCAACTGGTCTCTGCTGGGACCTACCTCTTCAAGTCCCCCCAGTCCAATGTTCTTCTCATGCGTGTTTAATAAAGTGAGGTGAACTTTTGGACTTAAGCAAAGGGTTTTGAAAAGGGTTTTGTAAGGTTTTCCATGGGAAGTCCTTGTCACTTGCAGAAATGCCCGAGTTTCCTGCTTGGTCTTTGGGT